>NC_058189.1:31126437-31433032 GCF_907165205.1 Coccinella septempunctata | reverse complement strand
AGAAAGTCGAAGTGAAAGTGCCTATTAGCAAAGCTACATAATTTTTGATTCCGTCTGTGAATTTTGTGTAGGTTATATATGTGTATGTGTTATCGGAATTTTAATTCGTTAAAATTTTCAAAGTTGGTGTTCATCTGCCAGAGTCCAGGTCTAGATCGTTGGTTCTGCAGAAAGCATCAGGTGAGCTTAGTTTTCGTATCTGTTTCCTGATTTTTCTCATAGCGCAGAAAATTTTCGATGAGTCGTTTGGTTTTTATTCATGAGATATATTTCTCTTTTTTGTCTTGAAAAATTTTATTTCAAATTTTATAAATTAGATTGTCTGACCATTCGGACTGCGATTCCGTAATGGAAGGAGACGCGTTAGAAATCTCTTATGTCGTGTCCGAACACGATATTTTGAGAGAGGAGAACGCAAGTTTAAAAGCAAGGGCGAATTAGCTAGATAGATGCGTATCTAGCTTAGTGGCTGAGATTAAAAATCTCAGGGAGAGGCTAGAGGCAGGAGGAAAATAAGGAAAGACCTTACTCCCAAGCACTCAAACATGACGTGTCCAAAAATGTCCGGGAAGTGACCTAACCGGTTCAAAAGCAGAAGATTGAGGTAGTCAAAACCCCTCAAAACAAAATTTCCCCACCCGCCCAACGTATGAGAAAAGATAGCTCTTCGTCAAATGAAGAGCTCAATAAGAAGAGAGCCGTGACACCCCCAGCCTCACAGAGGCTGGGCACTCCAGTAGAGGAGAAAAGAGAGAAGGTCCCCCCAGTTACCCTTAGAGGAACGTCAGAATGGACGTCAATTTCGAATGCGTTAATGTCAAACGGCATTAATTATAGCAGAGCGACAACAGTGAAGGGCGGAATTAGGATCGTCCCACAAACCCCCCAAGATCACCGAAGGATGACTGAATTCCCCCAAAAAATCAACAGAGTTTTACACTCTCCAACGAGAGGAGGAGAAGAAAATTTACGCGGTAGTGAGATACCTACCGATAGATGCAAATATTCCTACGATCCTAGACCTCAAGGATCAAGGAATCGTGGATGCCGAGGTCATAAGGATGACCTCGAACATTACTCAGAAGCCAATGCCCTTACTACTGGTGAAAACCCAGAATAAGGGCATCTTCGAAATCAAGAGGCTGTACAACATGAATTGTGTTGTCGAACTAAAGAGAAAGACAGCAGGGTCTGGACAGTGCTGTCGCTTTCAACGGTAAAGACATGCCCAGAGCAAATGCACATTCCCATGGAGGTGCGTGAAATGCTCCAATAATCACAGCTCCAAGGAGTGTACGCTTACCAGGGAGAATGATGAACGTAATGCTTCTTGCTTCTTTTGGGAAAGCAAGGTCATCCAGCCAGCTACAAGGGATATAGCGAATGGAAATTGGTCACAAAAAAGAACGAGAGATCGCCAAGATCGAACCAAACCAGCTCGACGCCAACACAAAATACTCTGAAGCCAGCCCAAAACTCTTCGGAAGTGAAGAAACGTCAGGAAACTGCAACCAAAGCAGCCAAAGAGACTAGGAAACCAGAGAAAAAGACGAAAAAGGCAAAAACCGTCAAAAAAGCAGAAACCAGGAAAGGAATTTCTGGAATCACTGAGGAACTGGATAAGTTCACGAAAAACCTCCTGAGCACGATGATGCAGAAGCTGGAGAAAAAGATTGAGAAGAAGATGCAGCTAATTATTAAGAATATTTAATGGCTGACACGACGATAAAGAACAATCTCATAATCGTCTCTTGGAACGTCGAAGGATTGAGAGCCCGCAGACCAGAATTCGAAGAACTGATTGAAGAGAAGAGACCGGATGTCATAGCTCTTCAAGAAACAAGACTTAACCCCCAACGTTCGGATAGCATTTCCCAATTACGATATCTACAGGAATGATAGACCTAACAGCACAGGTGGCGTTGATATACTGGGAAGAAGGAATTTCGATCACCATTTCGACCAAATATTCAATGGTCAAGAAGTAGAAGCAATATCGATCATTGTGAAAATTTTTTGACAGTTCAAACAACCATTCAAATTTTGCATTTTGTATCATGTGAAACAATTTCACCCAATCATGTCAACATTACACTGAAAATTTTATTCATCTGTCAAATTTGACAGACAACAATGTTCCGACTTATTTTTGATTGTTGTTTTAGCCAATGAGCATACAATTAGGCGATAATTTTGCATTAGTGCAAATTATCGATAATTTGCACTTGTGCGAAATTATCAGGTCCTTTAAAATAAAGGCAGACGTAATTATAAACGTTTATCACTTATTAAAGTAACATGAAAACTGTTGAACCTAGTTATTGAAATTTTTACAATTAAAAACGCAATTATTGAAATTTATGATTGAACCAGTCGAAGCTTGTTGTTGGTCAGAAACAACGTTACTTGAAGCAGAAGTTGAAACTGAAGAAACACTAAACTCGTTGTTTTCACTGTTTCTCATTTTCCTTATTATTTCCTCGTGAGACTCTTTATCGAGTTGTAAATAAGGTTTTATTGAACTGACATTTTCATGTCCCGTTATTTTCGTTAGCTGGTTTTCGTTCACCCCAACCTTGGCTAGATGGCTTACGGCAGTTGCTCGGCGAGAATGGTTTGTAAATTTGAACTTTTCGCTATCGAGACCTGCTTTTTGGACATTTTGCGGTCTCGTTTCTGCCAACTGGGATATTCTTGAACCATATATTATTATTTTGCCATTCTCGATTCGGTGTAAGAAACAGACGGTTCGTCTTCATGTTAGATCCTCGTTTTGACAAAAGTTTTTTGTATAATCTTAAAAAAAAGCTTTGATAAGAAAAATTAAATAAGAAACTGTTAATTTGACCTACCTGAAGGGGCAGATGTCTTCATTAGTAGTGTTTCTGATTAACCATTTACTGTTAATCTGTTAATCTGCGGCCTCCTCCTTGGCAGGTTTTTGAAAACACTGGATTATAAGTTATAAGTTTTGCTGTCACGTTCCACATTGTTTTCACCACACTTTCTTTATAAAAGGATCCATCCCACTTGCGCATGTTGCTTGCCCACTCTTTTAGAATGAAGGCAATTTTTTCCACCGAAGTTCCTCGTTCTAATAAGTGATTTCTTTCGGCACAAAACTCTTAAAATTGTCTCTATACTGACGTTTTTGAATTTTCTGTATTCGTTGGCGTAAGATTGTCTATATTCTTATCAATATCTACAGCAGAAGCGTTTCCAAATCGCGACATTGCACTTAGGTTATCTAATGTTTTTTATAATGCGTCGTTTACTAAAAAATTTTTCATTGTCCGTAGCAACGATTTTTTCCAACAGCTCCTACGTGCCTGCAATGAGTATAAATTATACAATCATCGTCGCCACTGGTGACGGCAATGTGACACCATTAGACAGCGACACGGTACAATTTGATGGATTCACAAAATTTTCTCATTAAATTTAACTCTTGCAATGAAAATGAATCGATAATTTTTGACAAATCTGCTTCATTCAAGCATCTTTCCCAAAAATTATCGTTAATTTTCATTGCACTAGTTAAATTACAACTGAAAATTGCATTCAGTGCATTTATCAAATACTATGACAACGCTTGACAACTTCATTCCAAATAAATTTCTAAATGTCACGTTAGGCAATACGAATGTTCAATGTATAAATGAGCTAATCAAAGAAAACAATCCCAGAAATACAACCTACATACATAAATATATTTGGGAAATATTTATGGAATTTTGCTTCGAAGAATTGTCGTTGATACTTAAAGATTGGGCGGTCAATACGAGAAAGAGAGACGGGACCGAATTTAAAGAAGCAACGGTTAAGACAATGTGGAACGTTTTGTGCAAACTTTTGATGTACCTGTTGGAAGAAATACTATAAATGGATGGACTTAATCTGCTGCTGAGGCAATTGGCTTGAATTTAAAGGACAATAAATACCGAATCACTCGAATAGATCAAGTGCTGTTAGCGAATTGGCAAAAAGTGGTGTGAAAGAACAACAATTGTTGAAAATTACTGGTCATAGCAATCAAAATTCTATAAAACCATACTTAAATCTCGATAAAGAACACCACAACAGGATCATAAATATTATGCGTGGTAATAGATTTTCTATAGTAGAGAACAGCAACGAATCTAATGTTAAGTTAAATTTTAATAATTGCACTTTCACTAACTAATGGGCATTGAAGCACAATATACCTCATATAGCAATTAATGATTTACTAAAAACTTTGAAGCCAACATTCATTGATATTTCCCTTGATGCGAGAACACTTTTGAAAACACCAAGAAACACTACTTTAGAAACGGTTGAACCTGGTTTTTATTACCATTTCGGTTTAAAAAAATGTCTGGAAAAGCTTTGTTTTCATTCAAATCATCTAGTGCATGATTTGAATCTGTTAGAAGTTTGTATAAATATTGATGGTCTGCCTCTATCTAAAAGTTCAGGAAGTCAATTATACCCAATTCTCTGTAACTTATTTACGAATAAAAATATCGTCGAAATCATAGGTATATATCAGGGAAATTAAAAACAAAAGATGCCAATAGCTTTCTGAAATTTTTTGTGAACGAAGCCATTGATGTTTTACACCATGGTATTTCTTTCAATAACCGCTTATATCAGGTAATAATAAAAGCATCTCTTACATTAAATATGTTATGGGTCACAGTGGGTATAACTCATGTTCAAAATTTAAAATGAAAGATGTTTACGAGGAAAAAAGAGTCTGTTTTCCTGACGTAGAAAATTTCACTTCAAGAAGAAGAAGAAGGATTTCAGAGCCAAAGTTGATGAAAACCATCATACGGGAACGTCAGTTTTGGAAATGATTCCTGGAATTGATATGATCAAGGATTTTCCTTTGGATTATATGCATCTAGTGTGTTTAGGGGTAGTGAAAAAATTGATTGTGAATTTGTGGATCAACGGAAAAGTTCCTAACAAACTGTCATTCCAACAAATTTCAAATATATCCAAATTGCTGCTGAGCCAGGCCTCCAATATTCCTCATGAATTTAATCGTAAGCCGAGCTCTCTAGATGAAGCTAGAAGATGAAAGGCAACAGAATTTCGTTTATTCTTATTTTATTTAGGTCCTGTAATTTTAAAAAAGGTTTTTGGATTGTGAAAAATATTTGAACTTCCTGAGTCTCCATAATTCTTTGTCATTTTTGTCAAGTCCGCGGTGGAAATCTAACATAGTGTAGTGTCAATCTTTACTGAAGTATTTCGTCGAAACTTTCGTTGTTTTGTATGGTGTTCAGCATACATCTCATAATATTCATAACCTTTTACATTTATGTGATGATGTTAAAAATTTTGGGGCATTAGATATGTTCAGTGCCTTTCCGTTTGAGAATCACATGAAAAATTTGAAAAGGCACATCCGGAAAACTGATAAACCTTTAAAACAGATTATACATCGAATTGCCGAAGAAGAGAAGTCAAAAAAAAAACGTCAAACACTCCACCTCATAAAACTTATCCTGAACCATCTAATGAACATTCTAATGGTCCAATTTTAGTTGATGTCACATATTCTAAACAATTCAAAACATTGGTATTTGAACATTTATCATTGAGTATTTCTGAACCAGATATTTGTTGTTATCTTATTGGAGATTCTGTAGCTGTTATAAAAACATTTTAATAGTTAATAATGATGTGAAATTATTAGTTCAGAAATTATTTAAGCTAGAAAACTTTTATGAATCTCCTTGTAAGTCTTCGGAATTGGGCATATTTCTTGCTAGTGACTTTGGTTCATGTGAATTAATTGATTCCCGAGATATTTTCCATAAATGCATGAAATTAGATTTCGAAGAAAAATATGTAATATTTCCAATGTTACATTCAACAAATTCTTGTTAACTGTGGAGCACATTTTTTCTAAAATGCCTATAGATGATATTAAAATCTCTCTGGATTTCAACTTGACTTTTATGAAAATAAATATTAAATAACTACTCTACCTTCATGAATTTTTTTCTGTAGTAATTATTCTTTATCTATTATATTGTGTTTATGTAGGATAAAAATAAAAATGTTTTGCATATACCTACGAAATTACAATCTCGATTAATACTAGTATTAGGTTGTAAGCTTACAACTGAGTAACGATGATGACTTTTCATCAAACTGATTAGTGATTATATTGGATATTTCTTCAACTAAGTTTCGTAGAATTCAAATCGATTTATGCCCCAACAAATAATTGAATTAATAGCGGTAGGTAACTACATTTACTGACAATTTTTACAAAATAGAAAGTATGGATGGAAATAAATCATGGACAGTGGTAGAATTTATTGAGGAGGATACAGTAGAGGCTGTACCAACGACATGGCTGAAAGGGAATTCTTGCTTTTGGCCCCCATACCCCAGGGACAGGTTGTTGGCGGCCATGAAGAACTCTGAGTATCCAAGCTCACATTGGCCTTCTCATAAAATGGAGGTTTTCAGAAATGGGACATATGGTATGTATCAAATGCTATTTCAACGCACCTTTTTTCAATTCACTCAACATGAAAACGCTTTTAAAATATCACGTTCTTCAAAAATTATCGAAAAAATCGAACTTCAATGCCCTATTTCTTCTAGCTCAAAAATTTTCGACCATAATCGTTTGCAAACAAGGACGCTGTGTATAATTATAAGTTTAATTTCAGATTATTATTTAGAAGCAAGAAAAAAGTTGAATGTCGCAGAATATACTAGCGACCTCAACCAAGAGGACCATTCGGAAACGCGAAAAATCCGCCATAAAAGACCGATGAGTTCATCTTCAGATGATGATGAGGAGCTCATTTCCATTAAAAAAGTAAAGGCCTTTCCTAAACCTCCGACCAGGTCGGTCACGGAAACTGCAGGGAACAGTAGTGGCATAACCATCAACAGTAAGTGTTGGTGAGCAGAGCAGGGAGTTCGACTCTCAATGAAGTTTCACTGATTTTTTTTAAATTCATTTTGCAATCTGAAATGTTTCGACATACAAATTCAAAAATTATGGGCCTAAGAACACGAGCTGTGTCATGTTTTTTTATTATTTCAGATATTCGAACGGGACATTTGAATGGCTGTAAAAACGAAACCGTTTGATATTTTTCGATTCTGTTTTGATATTCGTGTTAGGTAGGAAAGTAAGTACAATCGTGAAAAATTTCATCAATTTCGAGTGAAATTTTTTTTTCGCTGTAGACATGTAAAAAAAAAGTTGTGTTCGATTTCTGAAGAAATTTTTTCACAGATATCCTTTAAAAATTGAGTTAATTTAGGAAATGAAAATCAATTTGGCAACCGAAAAAAAAATCACGAACATTGCAGGTTTTCCGCCATTTTGTAATTTTATTTTCGGTGCTCTACACCATGTCTGAATGAAGCATCCAAAAATACTACGATATGACAAGAAACCATTACTTCCAGTCTTATACACAACCGACCACACTCAATATAATAACGCTCGAAAATGACATTAATCACCGTGTATCTCCCTTATGCTTCGAAAACGGGAAATATTTCATAAGAAAAAAATGATTCTGCCGATGTTCTCTACACGTCATATGAGTGTGTCCAGTTTATGATGAAACACCCTGTATGTATATATAACCATTTGCCATTCAATATATTTTCTCTTTATTGAAAATTGATTTTTTCACAGCTAACAGAAATTGCTAACATTGGGGAAATACCCCTTATGACTTTGTGAAGAGAGCCTTAACTGTTCTCATTACAAATAAGTTTGCCGCTAAATACAGCTTCTTGGGAAGAAAGCAGAAAAGCTCCTTCAGTATTTTAAAAATTTCAGACCTAGTCATAAGTAAGTATATTTTATAATGTTCTGGTATCGACATTGTAGAATTCTTAACAAAAAAGTAAAACTAAATCGATGAAAAAATAAGTTGGGAGGTCATGGCCTGTTGCATGTAAACAAAATTAAAATTTTATAATGGTCCAAAAGTACATACTTTCATTCAGTTCATTATCTTTATAAATAAATTTGCTATGATATACCTACACCATTTAAGGTAAGCGTCCACAGTTCTGAATCGACCGCAACTGACGAATTACGAGGGGTTCAGAGCTAAAGTGAACCAAGTCCATGTAGGCTAGTTTTGTGATGAATGGTTTAGAAGTTGTTTATCACCAATTAATTCAAAAGTGACTTCTTTAGATTTTAAAAGGCTAGAATGTAAGCATATGCTTACATAAGAATAATAATAAATGAAAAAGTCATTGTTGAATTAATTGGTGTTAAACAACTTCTCTGCGCTATCTGATAGCGCAGGACAGATCAGTATGGAGAAGCATGAGGGAGGCCTATGTCCAGCAGTGGATAACGGAAGGCTGACTTAGAAGAAGAAGAAGAAGAAACAACTTCTAAGCAAGCCATTCACCTCAAAACTAGGCGGGATGGACTTGGTTCACTTCAGCTCTGAACCCCTCAAAATTCGTAGGGGTAACTTTTCCGATGCGAGCTGAATGAGCTGACATATGTATAATATCATACGGATTGCCGATCAGTGCACGCACTCCAGTGCAAGTGCACCACAAACACATAGTTTCCTCCATATAGTTCGCTCATGATTATTCGCTCACTATGAAAATCCATCGTGACGTCGGCATCCGATTGACGGCAATCTAATACGATTGTATCCATCAGTGGACGACGCGCTACTAGAAATTTATAATTTTCATTTGATTGCTTTGCGTACGATGCGGAACTGTTGACGCTAACCTTAAAGGCTTTTTATATATCTCATTCATTCATTCATTGCTGTATCCCGTTACCGGGAATAAATCTACAAAAAGAAGAAAAAAAATAAATAAATTTGAACAGACTTGTAACTTCTCAGTGCTAGTTGCGACTGTGTGCCCTCCTGTGACTAAAGAGACCCAACCGTGACCTGCAGATCCTTCCACACTCAGGGCATGGATAGTCTCCAACCAGATCTGGCCGCCGCTGTATCCTTCTCGATTCTCCATTATAACTGTGGACCAAAGACCTCCACTGTGACCTGTCTAACGCTAGTTGTTCCCAGTTATGATTAGCATTAACTGATTTTAGGGATTGATGTAGTGTATCCTTAAACCGCTTATACTGGCCTCCTGGTTTCCGGGCTCCCTCAGTGATTTCGCCGTATAGAGCTATTTTGGGGAGTCTTGTGTCCTGCATCCTCAGAATGTGGCCGCTCCATCTGAGTCGGGCCCTCGTTACTTGAGTCTCAATTGTTGTACAACTCGCGCGCTGCAAGACTTCTGCATTCGAAACTTTGTGGAACCATCTGATGTGCATTATCTGTCTTAGATGACGTTGCTGCGTCTGTTCAAGCTGTTTAATATGTCGCCTGTAGGGAGTCCAGCTTTCGCTTCCGTAAAGAAGCGTTGGGAGGACCACTGCTCTGTAAACAGCTGTCTTGGTCTTCAGATTGAGGTCGTGATTTTGGAACACTCTGTCTTTCAGCTTCCAGAATGCCCGTGATGCCGAATTGATACGGTTGTGTATTTCCGTGTCAAGGTTAGCCCTAGTATTTATGAAGCTTCCCAAGTATTTGAACTGCTCGACCTGTTCTAGAGTTTCATTGTCCAGGCTGATATCTGTTTGAAGGCTTTCTGGCGGACTTACCAGGATTTTGGTCTTGTCAATATTGAGTCTAAGGCCTAAAGCTTCGTATATATGTTTATAGGTGTCCATCATTATCTGTAGATCCTCTGAGCTGCTAGCGATGAGTGAACAGTCGTCTGCATATTGAAGTTCCGTGATAAACTTGGTACGGGTTTTTGCTCTGAGGCGCTTCAGGTTAAACAGGCCTCCATCAAATCTGAATCTTATCCCAACACCTCTTACGGGCATGCTCATGTCAGCAATTATCGATACAGCTATGGCGAAAATATTGAACAGTAAAGGCGCTAATACGCAGCCTTGTTTTATTCCAGAGTTGGTTGAGAAATGGTCGGTTGTAGAGCCATTATGCTGTATTCTAGCGGTGTTGTTGGTATGAAGGCTTTTACACACTGCTAGGAATTTTTCGGGTACTCCAAGACGTGCCATGATTTTCCATAGCGCTCTCCGATTCACCGAGTCGAATGCCTTGCTTAAATCGATGAAGGCTGTATAAATCCTTGATTGTTGTTCACGGGCCTTTTCTTGTAGCTGTCGCAGTGTAAAAATTAGGTCCACCGTACCTCGATTTGGTCGAAAGCCGCACTGGGATTCAGGTAAAAGCTTCTCTAAGAGTGGAACCAGACGATTAGCCATAATCTTCGAGAGAATTTTACCGGCCACATTAAGCAACGATATGCCCCTGTAATTGTTGCAATTCGACGTATCGCCTTTGTTCTTATAGAGGTTGATAACTAAAGCGTCTCTGAAGTCTTGTGGCACATCTCCCTGTTCCCAGATCTTGCGGAATAGTATTAGGAGACTATTGACAATGTCCTCATCCAAGGCTTTGAATATCTCCGCCGGAATGCCGTCTAGACCAGGTGACTTATCATTTTTCATATTTTTAATCGCGCTTATGATTTCCGACATTGAGATTTCGTCATCAAGCGATGTCATCGGACTATACGCGGGGAGCAGGTCTAAAATGGATAAATCCGAGTCGTCATTTTGATTCAAGACCTGTGAGTAATGCTCCTTCCATCTTTCGAGAATTTTTCTATCATCAGTTAGAATAGCTCCATGAGCATCTCTTATAGGAAAGCTAGTTTTTCTGCTTGGACCGTAAACAGTTTTAATAGCTTCGAAAAAACGCCTGTAGTCATGGTTATCGGCGTAAGCTTGTATTTCCCTAGCTTTTTCTTTCCACCAGCTGTCCTTGATTTTTCTTATTTCTTGACGGACCTCGCGTTTTATGTTTATGAAACCTATTTGGGCTGCAACATCGCCAGGCTTGTTAATTGCGGTTTTCATCGCTTTGTGTTTTGCGTCCAAAAGGGGTGCGATATAAGTTTCGCTGTCGGCAAACCAGTCTGGGGATTTTCGGGAGCTTTCTGTGCCCAGTATTTCTTTCGCTGTATTTGTAAGGGATGACTTGAAACGGAGCCAATGAGTCTCAATGTCGTCGTTATAATCCGGTGGTGTTAGGCTTTCTTTGACGGCAGCTGTGAATCTGTCCTTTGTAGAAGGGTTTTGCAGTTTGGATATTTGAAGGCGCTCTCTTATATCTCAATACAATACAGATTGGGCAAAATTGGTGATACCTGAACTACAACTTTTTCAACCCAACGGATATAGAGGAAAATGCACATTACGGTCTTCTTTTTTCGAGAAACTATAATAATGCCATCAAACTGCATTCCTCTATCTTCTTTTGTTTACGAGTTATAGGTCAAAATTAAAATTTCAACTTTGGTCATTATCTCCGTTTCTGTTTAAGCTAGGATGTTGAAATGAAAACATTATACAGACCTTTTTTGATCCAGTGGCGTAATATGTTTTTTCCAACAGGTATATATTTGCTGAGCTATAACATAAGGACTGATGAGGGCGATGTATAATATATTTCTGAAATGGTAGAAAAATTGCGATTCTGTCTAAGTCATTTTAAACTACTGTGTTTTCATAAGAAAAAATATAACTTCATGTTATAACTCATCAAATAAACCTGTAGGAAAAAATCATAGTACGCCACTGGATGGCTATCAAAAAAGTGTATCTATAATGTTTTTTTTTTCAACATCCTAGCACAAATAGAAACGGAGATAATGACCAGAGTTGAAATCGGTCAAATTCAAATTTTGGCTTATAACTCAAAAACAAATGAAGACAGTGGAATACATTTGACGGCATTATAAAATTCTCGAAAAAAGAAGAAAAATGAATGGCAAATTCATGTTCCTCCATCTCGTTGGGTTAAAAAGTTGTATTTCAGGGTATCACCAATTTTGCCCATCTTGTACAATACAATATAATCATAGTATGGTGATGTATTGATATGATATATGACAACAGCACAATTTCAATGAAATAAATTTACAGAAACGGCCATAAACTGCAAAAAAGGGGATAGGAAGGAAATAGAAGACTCTATTTCCAAATGGCTTAGAAGAGCCAACGAGGGGAAGACCTGATGAGTGATTCTTACTGCGTTTTTGTTATTTGAATTTTTTGTAGTTCAGTTTTTTTGTTTTGGGGCGGTAGTCCAATGTTTAAATTAAGCATATATGTTATTTATTGTATTTTAATTTTTCACATAAAGATTTAGAACTTACCCATGCATATCATTTTTCAATAATCCCAATTTCCTTATATGTATCAATAAATATATGTGTTGATAGGTGGGATTTTAAAATACCTTTTTCGGTATATTCAATAGAGTCGGTATATCAAACTTATAAAATGCTAACCCCAAAAATAAAGCATACGCCCATTCAATGTACATTCATTGAACGTTCTTCGGGCGTATAAAATGGGCATTTGAGACGTCCAAAGAATGTCCACTTATGTATAATGAATGGTCCACAAAATGTCCGAACCTCACTGGATTCAACATTCTATGGACATACATACAGGATGTACATTGGACGTACCTGTATGTCCGTCCATTGTATATCCTATATGTACGTCCACTAGACATCCTGTATGTACGTCCAATGTACATCCTATGTGTACGTCCAATGTACATCCTATATGGACGTCCAATGTACATCCTATATGTACTTCCAATGTATATCCTGTATGTACTTCCAATGTACATCCTGTATGTACGTCCAATGTACATCCTATATGTACGTCCACTGGACATCCTGTATGTACGTCCACTGGACATACTGTATGTACGTCCCTTGTATATCCTTTATGTACGTCTAATGTACATTCTGAATGTACGTCCAATGTACATCCTATGTGTACGTCCACTGGATATCCTTTATGTACGTCCAACGGACATAGTGTATGTACGTCCATTGTATATTCTGTATGGACGTCCATAGGATGTTAAATCGAGTGGGGTTCGGACATCATCTGAACCTATAATTGTACATGACTGGACGTACAATGGATGTCCGTCATCGTCATGTCCATTTTGTACGTCCAATGGACAATCAATGGATACACATACTGTATGTACTTCCCTTGTATATCCTGTATGTACGTCCAGTGGTCATTCTGAATGTACGTTCAATGTACATCCTGTATGTACGTCCAATGTACATCCTGTATGTACGTCCACTGGACATACTGTATGTACGTCCCTTGTATATCCTGTATGTACGTCTAATGTACATTCTGAATGTACGTCCAATGTACATCCTGTATGTACGTCCAATGTACATCCTGTATGTACGTCCAATGTACATCCTATATGTACGTCCACGGGATATCTTTTTTGTACGTCCAACGGACATTGTGTATGTACGTCCATTGTATATCCTGTATGGACGTCCATAGGATGTTAAATCGAGTGAGGTTCGAACATTATCTGCAACTATAATTGTACATGACTGGACGTACAATGGATGTCCGTCATCGCCATGTCCATTTTGTACGTCCAATGGACAATCAATGGATATACATACTGTATGTACTTCCCTTGTATATCCTGTATGTACGTCCAATGTTCATTCTGAATGTACGTTCAATGTACATCCTATATGTACGTCCAATGTACATCCTATATGTACGTCCACTGGACATCCTTTATGTACGTCCACTGGACATACTGTATGTACGTCCCTTGTATATCCTGTATGTACGTCTAATGTACATTCTGAATGTACGTCCAATGTACATCCTGTATGTACGTCCAATGTAGATCCTGTCTGTAAATCCATTGTACATCCTATATGTACGTCCATAGGATGTTAAATCCAGTGAGGGTCGGACGTTTTCTGGACCAAACATTGTACATAACTGGACGTGCAATAGATGTCCGCCATGTCCATTTTGTACGTCCAATGGTCATTCGATGGATATACATGTGCTGTATGGGCTGTACTTCAATAAATAAATAAATGTTTTGTTTCGTTGAGTTATGAATTTTTCTGTCAAAAAATTTTCCGCCGAATATCCCTCGGACATTGACAAATGCCCCAAAATTTTCTGACAAATTTCTCAAGCTCGTTGCTTGGTAACAGGAAAGGAACGAGCTTTCGATTGTCATAAAATTATCTCGTCTATTATAAATGTCTCAGGGATATTACTACTGAATACCAATCGAGGACAAGTAGAGATTATTTCAACTTATAAATCACAGGATAAGGACATGCTGGAAGAGCATCTCAAAATGCTACTAGAAGGAAGACACCCGAAAATCATAATTGGTGATCTTAACTGCAAATCGCAGGAATGGAAAAAACCAAGGATCGCACGAACTGGGAGAAATAAAAGAATTTACTTCAGGAGGAAATCATAGAAATTTCCCAAATAAACACCCGGGATGAATTTGATGAGCAGTTAAAAAATTGGAAAATCAAATAGAAGAAGCCTATGACGAAAGCACCAAGAGAATAAGGAAACCAATTCCGAAACATTCACAAGGAGATACGCCAAGGGGTATAAATAAACTTATGAAAAAAATCAGAATACTTAAAAAAATCTACAGAACAACAAAAACAGAAGAGGACAAGAAGAAACTGAATAAGCATAGTCAGGTATTGAAAAATGCCTTAACAGAACTGCGTAATAACAGATGGCACCAGAGATTAAGGAAACTGAGTACAATAGATCACTCGGCTTGGAAAATGCAGAAATGCTTACGACGAGAACGGACAGTTATACCTCCACTGCATGGAGCAAACAGAGAAGATAGGATAACAAATTATATGTTTTTTTTTTTTTTTTTTTTTATTTATTTATGCATGTACAGGGTGGGCAAATTGCGATGTTTTAGCACTACAGTTTTTAAACCAGAGGAGATACACAAAATCTGATACCCCATTCTCGTTCTCTTTTTCTGAGAAACTAACAATAGTAGTAGTCATTTTTGGCCACTTTCTTTTGTTTTCGAGTTATAAGCAAAAATTGGAAAAATGGCGATATCGAAATAAATTTATATCTCCGCCAATACTGATGATAGAGCTCTGAAATTGAAACATCACACAGGCACTTTTTTACGTAGAATTCAGTGGCGTGCTCGCCTTTTTAGCAGGATTTTTAATTACGAAGCTATGACACAAAGTTATGTTTTTTTAAATGGGAACACTAGGTTTCTGTGCAATTTTTTGAAAGCTTAATTTTTACTGATTTCAAAAATATATAACATCATAGGGTTTGTATCATTATAAATAATAGAAAATGGTCAAAAACCTTTTTTCTCAATATTTCTATGGTTTCAATTTTTGATGAGCATAGAAAAATGAAGCATCGTATGATTACCAGTGTCTCCTTCTATATGTCCTTTCTTTATTATGAAAATGAATGAAATATATCTGGATTCAAATTTTGTGGAAATTGGGAAAAAGCATAGAAAGAATGACATTGCCGGAAGGAGACTGCTTTTGTTATAGGAAACTCTATTTTTCTGTGGTCGTCTAAAGTTGAAACCATAGAAATATTGGGAAAAAATGTTTTTGACCATTTTCTATTATTTATATTGATACAAACCATATGATGTAATATATTTTTGGAATCAGTAAAAATTAAGCTTTCAAAAAATTGCACATAAAACTATTGTTCCCATTTAAAAAAACATAACTTTGGGTCATAGCTCCGTAATTAAAAATACTGCTAAAAAGGCGAGCACGCCACTGGAGTCTACGTAAAAAAGTGCCTGTATAATGTTTCAATTTCAGAGCTCTATCATCAGTAATAGCGGAGATATAAATTTATTTCGAAATCGCCATTTTTCCAATTTTCGCTTATAACTCCTAAACAAAAGAAGGTGGCCAAAAATGGCTACTACTCTTGTTAGTTTCTCAGAAAAAGAGAACGAGAATGGGGTATCAGATTTTGTCTATCTCCTCTGGTTTAAAAGCTGTAGTGCTAAAACATCGAAATTTGCCCACCCTGTACATTTCGAAGAAAGTGAATAAAACATAAAACTTAAAATATGATAAATTTCGTACATGATGAATAGTTGCCGTCAAGAATTACACGGCTTGTCAAAAATAAAACAGTCAAGAAGGCAAAGCCAATATGGACAATGGACAAATGCATCACATCATTACAAACAAAAAACAATAAATTTAGAACTCTTCAAGTTTGTAAACCGTCTTTCTCAGTAATAGTTCTTTTACACCTTTGCGGAATTTTAGGTCATTCATACTCTTCAGATTCTCGGGCAATTTATTATATAATTTAAGTGAGATATGGTTTGCTCCCTGCTGCGCTTTTGCAATTCTATTAAAAGGAACACTAAGTAATTGCTTTGTTCTGGTGTTGTACTCGTGGAAGTCGGCGTTTGTTCGATACTTCTTGAGATTTCGGTGTACATAAACCACGGCGGTGAGAATAAAAACCGAAGTACAGGTGAGTATACCCTCTCTTTTAAAAACATCCCGGCAACTCTCCGTCGGATGCATCCCAAATATAGCCCTTATGGCCTTCTTCTGTTTGATCAGTACCTTTTGTGCATCGCTGCTATGTCCCCATAGTATAATACCGTATATCATTCTTGAATGAAATATTGAGTAATACACTAGTTTGGCTGTGTCACTGTTGGATATCATTCTCATTCTTTTGATAAGGTATATCGAGGTCGAGAGTTTATTACACAATTCGCTTGTGTACTGACTCCAACTCAATGATGAGTGAAAAGTCATACCCAAATATTTCAAGGTATCACTCGTTTTTTCTTTGGTTGTGAACAAGAGCTGCTGGGTTTTATTTTCGTTCATCAAGAGACCATTTGAGGTGAACCAACGCTGAGCACTCGCCAGCGATATTGAACTTTTTTCTCTTATCATGTCTCTGCTTCGCGACCGGTTCAAGAGAGCAGTGTCATCTGCATAGCTGCAGAGTTGGTCCGCTTCTAAGTTGGCATGTAGGTCATTTGTAAAGACGATAAAAAGTATCGGACCCAGGATCGACCCCTGCGGTACCCCCACTTTGATCTCTTTCTAGCCAGACACTGTGCCATTCCACCTCACCACCTGAGACCTCTTTGTTAGGTAGGAAGAGAACATGTTAAGAGCTTTTCCTCTTATTCCATAATACTCTAGTTTGTTGAGTAGGATTCTATGGCAAACGCTGTCAAAAGCCTTGCTCAAATCTATAGACGCCAACTCCACTTCTTCACTGTTATTGTACGCTTCAATTATAGTATCCATTACATCCAACATTGCTGAAACAGTTGACTTACTTCTTCGAAAACCATGCTGTGATTCATGGACAAGGTTATTGCTCTCAAGAAAACACACCAATCGTTCTTTCAGGAGCAGCTCGAACAGCTTCGAGAATGCTGGCAGGACAGAAATTGGCCGATAGTTCGAAAGTTCCTCCGTTGGCCCTCCTTTCGGTATGGGTGTTATCACGGCGACCTTGAGTTCCTGTGAAAAGGTTTCTTGTTCGAAGCAATCGTTGATTATTTTACACAATGGTTGTTTCATGTGTGGAACAATTTGCTTGAGAAGCGCTACTGAAATGCCGTAGAAATCTCTTGTTTGTTTGTTTTTTAACTTTTTTGTTATCTTCATTATTTCTTCCTCTGTTGTCGGCTTCAGATACATAGAGTTTACGGTATTCATTTTTCTGAGATTTTTCATCAAGATGCCGGAATTATCCAAAGATGGTCGGACCCCTCTCTGTATGTCCTCGCCAACAGATATAAAATAGTCATTTACTTCTTCAGCTGCCTTTGTGTGTGAGACTACCTGACATTTTCGCTGTTTTCCTGTTTCTTCACGTATCAAATTCCACATTGCTTTAAATTTATTCTCTGCGTTAATTATTCTTTTTGAGTGCTTTGATTTCACTGTTTTTTGTATTTCTTTTTTCAATGTTGTTTTCAGCGTGTTATAAAGTGCATAACTGGGCTCATCTTTACGCACTTCTGCAATAGTTTGTGCCGCTTCTACTCTTCTCTTTAAATTCTTCAAATTTCTATGGCAGATGTACTTCTTTCTTTGTCCAACCTTAACCTTTTTTTCAGGAAAGGATGAGTTGAAAAGACCAGTAAGAGTGTCGTGGAAATTACTATACTGCACCCCAGCGTTTTCATTCCAGATTAATCTCCAATTTATAGATCTGATTCCCTCTATGAAACGATGGGTATTTTTGTTGGTGAATTGCCTTCTGATTCTATATTTTGTATTTTCAGGCTTCATTTTTGCAGTTGGTATTCTCAGGATTTGTGCCTTATGATCCGACAAAAAAGGCTCACAAGTTTCCTGTTTACAGTCGCTCTCTGATATATTCGTAATCATATTATCTATGCAAGTGCTCGAATGTTTTGTCACTCTCGATGGCTCTGTGAAAACATATCTCATACCGTACATGTTGAACGTTTCAATCAATTTAGTTTTTTCTGTTGAAGTCCGGATGAAATCTATATTAAAATCACCGACTAACAAAACTCTATCATCGCCGTGGCTCCTGAGACACTCCTCCAGAACAAACTCAAGAGCCGACAGAAATGTTGAATAGTCCCCTGATGGGGGCCTATACAATGCCACTAAAACAACTCTTAGTACTGGTAGTCTAATAGCCGCTATCTCAATTTCTTTCTCCACGGAATACTTTGTTATGTTAAGCAACTCTCGGCATTGTATCTCTTTACTCACAAACACTGCAGCACCTCCATGTCTTGATGTATTGCGACAAAAGGAGCTGGCCACATTTAAATTTCCGAAATTAACCCTACTCAGCAAATCCTGCGAAAACCAATGCTCTGTTACACAGGCTATGTCTATTTTCCGGTCATTTATGAAGAATATAAAATCGTCAACTTTATTTGTCAGTGATTGTACGTTGATGTTTGCAATAGTACAATATGAACCAGTTTCATCTATTTGCTTTTTTCCATCGTTCTCGATCTCGGGAAAAACGAAAAGCGTCGAACAGTAATTCCACTTGGCCAATTGTCACCACTGTACAGATCCTCAATAAGATCACGATCTCCGCCCACTTTGAAAGATACGCTAGTAGCTTCAGGCTTCACTGGAAGAGCCTCTACAATAAATTTTCTTTCCGGGAACTGATCCTTAAGGTGGTCCAATATCATATCTGGGGTGGTACCCACCTCAACCTTGCCAATGTGGAGCCACACCCTCTGTTTACTACTAGAAAAACAATTTTGTCTTCCAGTAGTTTGTCTTGTTCCTCTGACACATCTTGGCCGTCCCTGATCCACATTCGCATCTTTTTCATTGATACTATGAACCAGGTTGGCGGAATTCGATATGTTGATGTTTCGGTTAACAGCTGATTTGTTGATTAATCTGCATGGGGTCGTTGAACCGGCTTTCACGTCCTCAGGCGGTAATGTAGCATCAGGTGACTTTTTTTGTGCGTTTCCCGATAAAGATTTTAATTCCGGTTTGTTTGCGATCCGTTTCGTTATCTTTACATGTGAAGAATTTGAACATACCTTCTGTGTTGTGTCCCTTTCTAGTACACTGATTTTGAAGAGCAGTAAGTTGTTTTTGTCTTCCATCTCGGCGATTAATTTTCTCAAGAGAGAATTTTCCTTAGAAAGGATTTCGTTTTCCTTTGTTAGATCAGATATCACTTTTTCACTTGAGTTCAGCGCTTCATTTATATCAATTACTGTTTCAAATGATGTATTTAAGTCTTCTGCACTATCACTTTCGGTTTCGGGGTTAGGTTGACGTTTTTTCGGTTCGCAACACTTTATTCGAAATTCGTCAATTTTTTCTATTTCACTGAAATATTTCAAGCATCCCGGATGCATTACCGTTCCGCAATTTACGCACTGCAGTCCTGTATTTGGAATATTGTGACATTTTTTACATTTTTTCACTGGTAAATCATATATTGATGTTTTATTCGCGGCCATCTTTGTATTCAATATCAAATTGCATGATGGATAAGAACGAAGTTTGATAGATAATTATTATGAACCGAGAAGTATATCTTGAAGAAATTGCCTAGAAAAGGAATAGCCGCCTTGACGAATATAACAAACGGAGTGATGAGGACCGAATACTACCCAAAGAGATGGAAAACTCCACAAATGATAGTTTTCAAAAAGCCTGGAAAGGAACGGAAATTTCCTCAGAATTATAGACCAATCAGCCTACTATCAGCACTAGGAAAAATCGTCGAGAGGGTTATCGCTAAAAGGCTGAATGAGGAAACAGAAATGTTGAAGATAATTCCACCCGAACAAGTTGGATTTCGATGAGAACATTCGACTGAACTCCAATTGCTACAGCTCATAGATTATATCATCGAAGGAATGCAGACCAAACAGGCCACAGGATTAATTCTGATGGATATCGAGAGAGCTTTTGACAGAGTATGGCACGAAGGCCTAATCTACAAGATGAAAAGAGCAGGATATTCGACCAAGCTATGCAAGATTATAAGGAACTATCTGAGGAATAGAAACTTTTATTATTATTATTATTATTATTTGAAGATGGATGGAACAACCTCTCAAACCAGACAATTGGAAGCGGGAGTGCCTCAAGGATCGGTACTTGCACCTCTGCTTTACGTAATATACGTTTATGATATCCCGAAGAATGCTAGAAATATGCTCACCTTGTACGCAGATGACACAGGAATAGCGTTCAGACATCGACGCCCAGAGGTTGCAGGAAGCCATAGATGAATTACTCAAATGGTGCATCAAATGGAAAATCCAAATCAATGGAAGAAAGACTCAAGCAATATTACTGGAGAAGAGAAGATTAAGGATGGAAGAAAACCTTGAAGATGATGGGAAAGAGGTTGAATGGGAAAATGAAGCAACATACCTAGGAGTGAAGTTTGACAGAGGACTAACATGGAAAAACCACATCAAATGTGCAGTCGATAAAACAAAAGCCGCAATGAGTAAACTTTATCCATTCATAGACAGAAGAAGTCATATGAATAAGAACATCAAGTTTACGATGATTAAAACTATCGCGCAACCACATCTCACATATGGATCGGCGGCATGGGGCTTTGCAGCCAAGACCCACATCAAGAGAATACAGACCAATGAGAATAAACTCCTCAGAATGGCGATAGATGTATACCCTGGTTTGTTAGGAACAAACAAATCTACAAGGACTGGGAAACAGTTACAGAATTTATGAAGAGAAAGGCGGAAAGAATATTCGACAAAGCCAAACAACATCCAAATGAGGAACTACGAAGATAAGTCGACTGCGATCCAACAGAAGAAGCTAGAAGGCCAAGAATCTACCACCGGAGACCGAGAGATCAGTTAAGGATTTAAAGTAATCAGAGAATAGCTTAACCTATAAAAGATATAGGCAGCATACAATTATCAACCTGACTACGTTCGTGTGAGAGTCCAGAAACCATAAGAGTCAACTGGTTAATAGGCAAAATGCCCGGAACCTATGAAGAAGCAGTTTAGGGTTTTTAGTGGGTCTCGAGTTCAGGAGAGTGAGAATCCCCACACTTGTTCCCCCTCAGGAGAGGGTGTGTTCGTCTGTCTTGCAGATTTTCCCCCTGCTACACCAAAAAAAAACATAATAGTATAACAATATTTAAATAAATAATGAAACGAAAACAATAATCGAGAAAAATAATCAAAATATTTTCCCTATTTTCATTTTTCTTACGAAACAACGTAGTAGCGGGCAAACTACGATAGGAACTGCGGACCTAGCCCTGAAAGTTGTGGTATCCCAGCTTAACGCCCGTAGTGGATTTTTGTATAGAATTCCGCTCGATACCCGCGTGTCTAGGATCGATCGCGTAAATTCTAAATGTCATTAATTGAACGTGTAATTTAGGCGTTATGCTTTGAATTTCTAACTGTTGGCTATTTATATTATCTCACTTTGCAATAGCTCCTTCTTATTTGACGATTATAAGTATTTACCGGTCTTGAAAAGTACTTCTCTAATTTTCAATCAACCTTGTCACATGGTATTGTGTGCTGGGGAGGCAGTTCCTACTCGAAATGTCTATTCGTGAAACAAAAACTAGCTTTAAGAACTATGCTAAATATGAAATACCGGCAGACCTGCAGGGGCGATTTTCGCGCTAATGGCATTCATACATTCACAGGGCTTTATGTGTACAATTGTATAAAATTTCTTATCCAGCACAAGGAGTTATTTGATAGATTTAAGAATAAAAATATGAAAACCAGACAAGTTGATAGATATCTGTATCCCATGCATAATCTTACTCTCATAGAAAATAATGCAATGTATATGGGCATTAAATTGTTTAACGCATTACCAAAACAATTTCATTGCATCACCAGTGAAAAGGTTCTGATTAAAAATTTGTTTTCATTTATTATGAAATGTGAACCATATAATGTGCAAGAATATCTTGATAACTGTAAACATAATAGTTGCTATCCTTAAATTGAATTTATTTTGACATTTTTTCTATGTATTACATGTGTATATACTATGAAATGAATAAACCTATCTATATGAATGAAACTATTGTGCGCATATATAACTCCATCACGGGACTAGGGCAGAACACGAACAACTATAGGAAAAGGCTCCATGAGGAATTCTGCAACGCCTACCCAAATCTCAATGTCACTGAACAACGAGTGGCAGACCAGTACCGCGTAATTCTGAGAAATGAACTAATACCAACGGCCCGAATCGACGCAATTAAACGAGAACTTCAGCGGCCGCTAGCAATAGAGAATAACACCAACACCTGTGATGAAATTCACATGCCTGGGCAACAACACCCAGAAGACATTGATACTGAAAGTCCATCTTTTAAAGCAAATGAGCCTGAACACCAGAACGATAGGGATGAGCTCCACCGACAAGTTGAACAAGGAACAGATCCTCTTCATCGAATAGCACCTCCCCGACTCAATACATCCAAGAAACTGTCACTCATAATCGACATCTTGAATAAGGACGTTTTACCTGAGTACCTACAGAATGGAAGTTCATTGGAATATCTTCATCTAGTTTTGTACTGTGCAGCGCTAATGACGGCTAAAACCATAGGGGCAAAAATGCGCCGAACGAACAACGATGGTCCAAAGTTACACAAATTACATGCGCCACCATGGCAGAAACGTCTTCAACACAAAACAGAGAGACTAAGAAGATACATTGGACGACTGACGGAGTACTTGAACGGGAATCGCGGAAGAAAGGTTGTGAAAGCTGCCAAAGAAATCATGCATAGAAACAGAACACACACAGAACGAGAGACGGAGAATGCTACAGCTCACCACTGCCTCGACACTCTGAAGCAAAAGTTAAGTCTGTATGCAGAGAGCCTGAGGAGATATAAAAGAAATTATCCGAAAAGTCGGAAGAAACTTTCTACCGGTCACTGACATCGTCTGATGTAGAAAATGGAAAGTTACCATCAAAGGAAGCCATAGAACAATTCTGGACCGAACAATTATCAACGAAACCTCAGTTCAATGGAGATACCGGATGGATTGAGGATGAGAAATCTGAAGCTATAAAATATGAACCGATGCAGCATGACAAGATTACAATTGAAGGAGTAAAATCAGCTATCAGAGGACTAAACAACTGGAAAGCACCTGGGCCTGATGGATTACAGAACTTCTGGATCAAGAAACTTTGGATCATGCATGGCAAATTGACCTCCGTAATAAATGATGTCATTGAAAATCCTGTTGAAAGAATGCCAATATTCCTTACACATGGCACAACGGTCCTGTTACCTAAGGACCAAAGAAATACAGAAGACCCATCCAAATACCGACCATGGCCTGCTGGAGCTGGAGTTCGAAGATTTTACTTGAGGAAAAAATCCGAAAATTTTCACAACAGACGAATCAATCTGGAGCGACCTTAGAGAAGGGGGTGGCAGACGAAAGGTGGACGTTGCTTCACTGGAATGTTCAATCTGTTTTTAATAAATTTCATTATGTACAGCATGTTCTTTCCGAGGTGTGTAGGCCATCATTTTTTTGCGTCACGGAGCATTGGGCTGATGATGAGGCAAAACTACCCATTTTTAACTTTTCAGGGTATAGCAGAATAACCCATTTCAGTAGATCTAAATATAAAGGTGGGGGCTGTGCAATTTTTTCACAACTAGCTCTAACAGAAATTTGTAAGCCGGTTGATTTTATAAATAAACTGACCATTGAGAAGTCTTTTGAATGTACGGCAGTCTCGGTCGAGAATTCTTTGTGTATTGTTACAATTTATCGCCCACCCAGTGGCGATCTTGAACTCTTTAATGATCAATTATTTACGATATTTTCATACACAAAAAGATTTTTTGAACGAATTATAATATGTGGCGATTTCAATGTTGAGCCCGAGTGCCGAGACGGAGATCATGTTGATACTCTGATTCACATGATAAATAATTTTGGTTTCAATAGTTTGATCAATGAACCCACTCGCATAACTCCCACGAGTTCCTCCCAGGTTGATTACGTCATAACAAATGTTGATGTTACACTGTGCTCGTCAGATAACTTTCTTCTTGCGGTGTCTGATCATCATGCTCAGACGTTGAGCTTTCCTGTCACACAGCGGCGTCCAGCTCATAAACATGTTTATAAAACCTTAGAAAAACGTTACTTTTCTCCCGACTTAATTTCTGAATTTCACTACAGATTTTCGAACGCTTTTCATGGACTCAGGTTGAGCGAGGATATTGACCGGATGTTCGATTTGTTCTTTGATGATTTTCTATACATTTTCAACATGGTTTTCCATAAGAGAAAAGTGAGAGCACGTGTATGTTGTCACTTCAGTAGTTTTCAGGTGCTCTGATGAACTCCTTCGCGGGATACAGGAACTGGGGGATATGAGATGGCTTTATAATGTTGCTCCATCATGTAGATTGGCAGAGAATATTGCCGATTATCGCAAGACAATCAGGTGTAACATGCACAGAGAGAGGATTCTACATTTCTCAAGTATCATCAATGAATCTTCTAACAAGTCTAAAACTCTGTGGCGGGTCGTTAGGGACTTGCGATGTGGGGAGGTCAACAGCGTCAGCAGGAGCATCGACCTGTTATACAAGGGTGAGCTCCTGTCGGTAGACAGCGAAGTGGTTAATGCTTTTGGCGAATATTTTACGACCAGTATACCAGAAATCATCAGACAAAAGTTTCCTTATGGTGCAGGCGGCACAACTGGAACTCTTCAGAGCTGCTGCATGTTTTTCTACCCTTGTACTCCTTTCGAGGTTCATGACGTTATAAACAGTATGCCAAATAAAAAATGTACAGGCCCGGATGAAATACCTATAATCATTTTAAAAAGTGAACATCTACTTTCCTCCATTTTATCTGAGTTGATGAACGCCTCTGTCACTCAGGGCAAGTTTCCGAACTCTCTCAAGAGTGCCATTGCCTTTCCTATATTCAAAAAGGGGGCTACCAATGAAGTAGCTAACTATAGACTGATATCGAATCTTAGTATATTCTCGAAAATATTTGAGAAAATTATGGTCAACAGGCTTGTTGACTATCTTGAGAAAAACAATATCCTAACATCATCTCAATATGGATTCAGACCAGGCAGATCAGCGGAATTAGCTGTTGTCGACTTCGTTCAGGATATCTTGAGTGAGGTTGATTCGGAAAAGTTTGTGGTGGTGATATTTTTCGATATCGCGAAAGCCTTTGATTCGGTTGACCCTGCGATATTGTCTGAGAAGATGTACAGTATGGGTATCCGTGGCACTGTTCATGATTGGGTAATGTCCTATCTCTCCCAACGGAAGATAAGGGTTAGGCTCAATGATCATCTTTCGGAGGCTTATGAAACGGTGTTGGGGACGCCGCAGGGTGGCAACCTGGGGGCAGTGCTGTTCTTGATGTTCATTAATGACCTTCCCCAATATGTAGCTGAGTACCTGTTGGCGGTATACCTGTACGCTGATGACACTTGCTTCGTTGTATCGGAGCGGGATGTTGAAAGCCTTTATTCGAGAATACTGGAGGTCATCGAGAGATTTAAATCATGGTGCTCACAAAATCGGCTTATTATTAACATCGATAAAACCGTCATCATGGAGTTCGGTAGGAAGAGGCAGAGTGTCTCCAGTCGTGAAATATATTTCGGTGAAACGCCACTTAATTTCCAAGATGAAACCCGTTTCCTTGGGATAACAATAGACCTATTGTTGAACTTTGGGCCACACTTTGAAAAATTGAAGAAGAACCTGAACAAGGCGTTCTATATAATTTCCTCTCTCAAGTCTTCCCTTCCACGTGAATGCCTGTTGACAGCATATTATGCTCACGTCCAGCCCCTGCTCGATTATGGGATCTGTGTGTGGGGAATGATGCCAGGGGCCCATCGGATCTTCGTTCAGCAGAAAAGAATAGTGAGGCTCATTTATGATATTCCATTCAGAGAGACCTGTAGACTGATATTTAGATCTTCTGGTATTTTGACAGTTCCAGCCATGTTTATACTCAAACTCTTGTGTCATATCCACTCTACTCGTGGCTCTCATGTTCGACAGTCCGATATCCATAACTACCCCACGAGAAATAGACACAAGGTTAAAATTTTAACTGCGTCACATGAGTACATGAAGAGGTCTCCGATGTGTGCCGGGATCGCAATATATAACATCCTGCCTCTTTCGCTCACCACCTTACCCATGAAAAAATTCAAGAGAACTCTCAAAAACTATTTAGGAGGTAAGGCTGTGTATGATATTACTGAGTTCCGGGAACTTATTGTAGGTGGCGACCTAGGATAAGAGCATGTTGCCTTCAGCTGTTTTTTTTTTGTCCTCGATATATATTCTTTTTAAACTATGTCTTTGAATGTATATGTACTTGATATATGATGAATTGACGTGTCCTAGAATTGTAATTTCTAATAGGCAAAATAAATGATGATGATGATGATGATGATGATGATGATGACCAATCACATGTCTTCCAACGATGTACAAATTAATCACATCGTGCATTTCAAATCGAATTCACAACCATTGCGAAAGGAATAACAACATCGCCATGCAACAGAAAGGATTCACCAAAGACAGCCGAGGGTGCAAAGAAAGTTAATAATTGATTCAGTTATCTGCAATCAAGCGTTCTCCAAGCGAAGGAATCTTTACGCTGCGTACATAGACTACAAAAAAGCATTCGATTCTATACCCCACGAATGGCCTTGACGATCTTGAAGATTTACAAGGTGGAACCCAATATTGTTAAGTTAAAAACGCCATGTCAACCTGGCGTACTAGTCTTCAAATGAAAGCAGCAGATTGCTCCATTACAACAGGACCTATTCCAATAAGAAGCGGAATTTTCCAAGGAGACTTGCTGAGCCCTCTGTGGTTCTGCTTGGCCCTGAATCCCTTGTCTCATAGATTGAATTCTACGGACTACGGATTTTCCATCAAGAGCGGCAGTAGAACCATTGTATAAAGACCAATGGTCTTTATACCATTGTATAAGGACCAATGGTCTTTATACAATGGTAGAACTATGATGAAACTGAATCATCTTCTTTACATGGACGATTTGAAACTATTCGCATCTACCAAAAAACAAATGCAACAGATGCTGAGAGTGGTGGAAGGATTCTCGGAAGACATCAAAATGAAAATTGGAGTAGAAAAATGTCGACTGCTGAACATAACGAGAGGGAAAATAGAAGATGGTACGTTCAAACTCAAGGAAGGTGCAGAAATTGAAGCATTGAAGGAAGGAACACTACGTTGATTTGTAGAGATTTCGGATTTGGATATTTTGAAAAAAACTGTAGTTTCAAACAAAAGATTTTTTCATCAACTAAATCCGAAATTTCAACAAAATCTTACAATTTCCCGAATATAACGGAGAACGTCCGTACTCCGCGAATTCTGAATCAAAACTGACCGGGCGATTTACACAACACGATCGAATGAATAATGCATTATGTAATTCGATGACGATTCAAAGGATGACAATAATAACGTTGATTTGTAGTGATTTCGGATTTTTTTGAAGAGACTGTTTTTTCAAACAATACATTTTTTCATTGACTAAATCCGAAATTTCAAAAAGATACTACAATTTCATGAATATATCGGAAAACGTCCGTACACCGCGAATTCTAAATCAAAACTGACCGGGCGATTTACACAATACGATCGAATGAATAATGCATTATGTAATTCGATGACGAATCAACGGATGACGATTATAAGATTTGTAGAGATTTCGGATTTGGATATTTTAAAGAAGGATGTATTTTCAAACAAAAGATTTTTTCATTAACTAAATCCGAATTTTCAACAAAATCTTACAATTTCCCGAATATATCGGAAAACGTTCGAACTCCGCGAATTCTAAATCAAAACTGACCGGGCGATTAACACAACGTGATCGAATGAATAGTGCAATATGTAATTCGATGACGAATCAACGGATGACGATTATAAGATTTGTAAAAATTTGGGATTTGGATATTTTGAAGAAGGATGTATTTTCAAACAAAAGATTTTTTCATTGACTAAATCCGAATTTTCAACAAAATCTTACAATTTCCCGAATATATCGGAAAACGTTCGTACTCCGCGAATTCTGAATCAAAACTGACCAGGCGATTAACACAACGTGATCGAATGAATAATGCATTATGTAATTCGATGACGAATCAACGGATGACGATTATAAGATTTGTAGAGATTTCGGATTTGGATATTTTAAAGAAGGATGTATTTTCGAACAAAAGATTTTTTCATTAACTAAATCCGAATTTTCAACAAAATCTTACAATTTCCCGAATATATCGGAAAACGTTCGAACTCCGCGAATTCTAAATCGAAACTGACCGGGCGATTAACACAACCTGATCGAATGAATAGTGCAATATGTAATTCGATGACGAATCAACGGATGACGATTATAAGATTTGTAGAGATTTCGGATTTGGATATTCTGAAGAAGGATGTATTTTCAAACAAAAGATTTTTTCATTGACTAAATCCGAAATTTCAACAAAAGCCTACAATTTCATGAATATATCGGAAAACGTCCGTACTCCGCGAATTCTAAATCAAAACTGACCAGGCGATTAATGAATCGTAATCAAATGCATAATGCATTATGTAATTCGATCACGAATAAATAGATGACGATTATATTTTTGCTTTGTAGGGATTTCGGATTTGGATATTTTAAAAAAGACTGTATTTTGAAACAATAGATTTTTTCATTGACTAAATCCGAAATTTCGACAAAATCTTACAATTTCCCGAATATATCGGAAAACGTCCGTACCCTGCGACTGACGGAGTACTTGAACGGGAATCGCGGAAGAAAGGTTGTGAAAGCTGCCAAAGAAATCATGCATAGAAACAGAACACACACAGAACGAGAGACGGAGAATGCTACAGCTCACCACTGCCTCGACTCTCTGAAGCAAAAGTTAAGTCTGTATGCAGAAAGCCTGAGGAGATATAAAAGCAATTATAGCCGAAATGTCGGAAGAAACTTTCTACCGGTCACGGACATCGTCTGATGTAGAAAATGGAAAGTTACCACCAAAGGAAGCCATAGAACAATTCTGGACCGAACAATTATCAACGAAACCTCAGTTCAATGGAGATACCGGATGGATTGAGGATGAGAAATCTGAAGCTATAAAATATGAGCCGATGCAGCATGACAAGATTACAATTGAAGGAGTAAAATCAGCTATCAGAGGACTAAACAACTGGAAAGCACCTGGGCCTGATGGATTACAGAACTTCTGGATAAAGAAACTTTGGATCATGCATGGCAAAACGTTCGTACTCCGCGAATTCTGAATCAAAACTGACCAGGCGAATAACACAACGTGATCGAATGAATAATGCATTATGTAATTCGATGACGAATCAACAGATAACGATTATAAGGTTGATTTGTAGAGATTTCGGATTTGGATATTTTAAAAAAGACTGTATTTTGAAACAATAGATTTTTTCATTAACTTAATCCGAAATTTCGTCGAAATCTTACAATTTCCCGAATATATCGGAAAACGTCCGTACCCTGCGAATTCTATATCAAAACTGACCGGGCGATTTACACAACACGATCGAATGAATAGTGCATTATATAATTCGGTGACGAATCAACAGATGACGATTATAACGTTGATTTGTAGAGATTTCGGATTTGGATTTTTTTAAGGAGATTGTTTTTTCAAACAATGAATAATGCATTATGTAATTCGATCACGAATAAACAAATGACGATCATAACTTTGATTTGTAGAGATTTCGGATTTGGATATTTAAAAAAAGACTGTATTTCGAAACAATAGATTTTTTCATTAACTAAATCCGAAATTTCGACAAAATCTTACAATTTTCCGACTATATCGGAAAACGTCCGTACACCTCGAATTCTAAATCAAAACTGACCAGGCGATTAACACAACGCGATCGAATCAATAATGCATTATGTAATTCGATGACGAATCAACGGATGACGATTATAACGTTGATTTGTAGAGATTTCAAATTTAGATATTTCAAAGAATACTGTATATTAAAACAATAGATTTTTTCCCGAAATTTCAACAAAATCTTACAATTTCCCGAATATATCGGAAAACGTTCGTACTCCGCGAATTCTAAATCAAAACTGACCGGGCGATTAATACAACGTGATCGAATGAATAGTGCAATATGTAATTCGATGACGAATCAACGGATGACGATTATAAGATTTGTAGAGATTTCGGATTTGGATATTTCAAAGAAGACTGTATTTTTAAACAAAAGATTTTTTCATTAACTGAATCCGTAATTTCAACAAAATCTAAGAATTTCCCGAATATATCGGAAAACGTTCGTACTCCGCGAATTCTAAATCGAAACTGACCACGCGATTAACACAAGGTGATCGAATGAATAATGCATTATGTAATTCTATGACCAATCAACAGATGACGATTATAAGGTTGATTAGTAGAGATTTCGGATTTGGATTTTTTAAAGAAGACTGTATTTTCAAACAATAGATTCTGCCATAAACTTGATCCGAAATTTCAACAATATCTCACAATTTCCTGAATATAACGGAAAACGTCCGTACTCCGCGAATCCTGAATATAACGGAAAACGTCCGTACTCCGCGAATTCTGAATCAAAACTGACCAGGCGATTTACACAACACGATCGGATGAATAATGCATTATGTAATTCGATGACGAATCGAAGGATGACAATAACAACGTTGATTTGTAGCGATTTCGGATTTGGATTTTTTTAGAGAAACTGTTTTTTCAAACAATACATTTTTCCATTGACTAAATCCGAAATTTCAACAAAATCCCACAATTTCATGAATATATCGGAAAACGTCCGTACTCCGCGAATTCTAAATCAAAACTGACCGGGCGATTAACACATCGTAATCAAATGAATAATGCATTATGTAATTCGATCACGAATAAACGGATGACGATTATAACTTTGATTTGTAGAGATTTCGGATTTGGATTTCTCGAAAAAGACTTTATTTTCAAACAATAGATTTTGCTATCAACTCAATCCGAAATTTCAACAAAATCTTACAATTTCCCGAATATCTCGGAAAACGTCCGTACTCCGCGAATTCTAAATCAAAACTGACCAGGCGATTCACACAACGCGATCGAATGAATAATGCATTATGTAATTCGGTGACGAATCAACGGATGACGATTTTAACGTTGATTTGTAGAGATTTCGGATTTGGGTTTTTTTAAAGAGACTGTTTTTTCGAACAATACATTTTTTCATTGACTAAATCCGAAATTTCAACAAAATCCTACAATTTCATGAATATATCGGAAAACGTCCGTACTCCGCGAATTCAAAATCAAAACTGACCAGGCGATTAATACATCGTAATCAAATGAATAATGCATTATGTAATTCGATCACGAATAAACAAATGACGATCATAACTTTGATTTGTAGAGATTTCGGATTTGGATATTTAAAAAACGACTGTATTTCGAAACAATAGATTTTTTCATTAACTAAATCCGAAATTTCGACAAAATCTTACAATTTTCCGACTGTATCGGAAAACGTCCGTACACCTCGAATTCTAAATCAAAACTGACCAGGCGATTAACACAACGCGATCGAATCAATAATGCATTATGTAATTCGATGACGAATCAACGGATGACGATTATAACGTTGATTTGTGGAGATTTCAAATTTAGATATTTCAAAGAATACTGTATATTAAAACAATAGATTTTTTCCCGAAATTTCAACAAAATCTTACAATTTCCCGAATATATCGGAAAACGTTCGTACTCCGCGAATTCTAAATCAAAACTGACCGGGCGATTAACACAACGTGATCGAATGAATAGTGCAATATGTAATTCGATGACGAATCAACGGATGACGATTATAAGATTTGTAGAGATTTCGGATTTGGATATTTCAAAGAAGACTGTATTTTTAAACAAAAGATTTTTTCATTAACTAAATCCGTAATTTCAACAAAATCTAAGAATTTCCCGAATATATCGGAAAACGTTCGTACTCCGCGAATTCTAAATCGAAACTGACCAGGCGATTAACACAAGGTGATCGAATGAATAATGCATTATGTAATTCGATGACCAATCAACAGATGACGATTATAAGGTTGATTAGTAGAGATTTCGAATTTGGATTTTTTAAAGAAGACTGTATTTTCAAACAATAGATTTTGCCATAAACTTGATCCGAAATTTCAACAATATCTCACAATTTCCTGAATATAACGGAAAACGTCCGTACTCCGCGAATTCTGAATCAAAACTGACCAGGCGATTTACACAACACGATCGAATGAATAATGCATTATGTAATTCGATGACGAATCGAAGGATGACAATAACAACGTTGATTTGTAGCGATTTCGGATTTGGATTTTTTTAGAGAAACTGTTTTTTCAAACAATACATTTTTCCATTGACTAAATCCGAAATTTCAACAAAATCCCACAATTTCATGAATATATCGGAAAACGTCCGTACTCCGCGAATTCTAAATCAAAACTGACCGGGCGATTAACACATCGTAATCAAATGAATAATGCATTATGTAATTCGATCACGAATAAACGGATGACGATTATAACTTTGATTTGTAGAGATTTCGGATTTGGATTTCTCGAAAAAGACTTCATTTTCAAACAATAGATTTTGCTATCAACTCAATCCGAAATTTCAACAAAATCCTACAATTTCATGAATATATCGGAAAACGTCCGTACTCCGCGAATTCTAAATCAAAACTGACCAGGCGATTAATACATCGTAATCAAATGAATAATGCATTATGAAATTCGATCACGAATAAACGGATGACGATTATAACTTCGATTTGTATAGATTTCGGATTTGGATATTTTAAAAAAGACTGCATTTCGAAACAATGGATTTTTTCATTAACTAAATCCGAAATTTCGACAAAATCTTACAATTTTCCGAATATATCGGAAAACGCGAATTCTAAATCAAAACTGACCAGGCGATTAACACAACGCGATCGAATCAATAATGCATTATGTAATTCGGTGACGAATCAACGGATGACGATTATAACGTTGATTTGTAGAGATTTCGGATTTGAATTTTTTTGAAGAGACTGTTTTTTCAAACAATACATTTTTTCATTGACTTAATCCGAAATTTAAACAAAAGCCTACAATTTCATGAATATATCGGAAAACGTCCGTACTCCGCGAATTCAAAATCAAAACTGACCAGGCGATTAATACATCGTAATCAAATGAATAATGCATTATGTAATTCGATCACGAATAAACAAATGACGATCATAACTTTGATTTGTAGAGATTTCGGATTTGGATATTTAAAAAAAGACTGTATTTCGAAACAATAGATTTTTTCATTAACTAAATCCGAAATTTCGACAAAATCTTACAATTTTCCGACTATATCGGAAAACGTCCGTACACCTCGAATTCTAAATCAAAACTGACCAGGCGATTAACACAAGGTGATCGAATGAATAATGCATTATGTAATTCGATGACCAATCAACAGATGACGATTATAAGGTTGATTAGTAGAGATTTCGGATTTGGATTTTTTAAAGAAGACTGTATTTTCAAACAATAGATTTTGCCATAAACTTGATCCGAAATTTCAACAATATCTCACAATTTCCTGAATATAACGGAAAACGTCCGTACTCCGCGAATCCTGAATATAACGGAAAACGTCCGTACTCCGCGAATTCTGAATCAAAACTGACCAGGCGATTTACACAACACGATCGAATGAATAATGCATTATGTAATTCGATGACGAATCGAAGGATGACAATAACAACGTTGATTTGTAGCGATTTCGGATTTGGATTTTTTTAGAGAAACTGTTTTTTCAAACAATACATTTTTCCATTGACTAAATCCGAAATTTCAACAAAATCCCACAATTTCATGAATATATCGGAAAACGTCCGTACTCCGCGAATTCTAAATCAAAACTGACCGGGCGATTAACACATCGTAATCAAATGAATAATGCATTATGTAATTCGATCACGAATAAACGGATGACGATTATAACTTTGATTTGTAGAGATTTCGGATTTGGATTTCTCGAAAAAGACTTTATTTTCAAACAATAGATTTTGCTATCAATTCAATCCGAAATTTCAACAAAATCTTACAATTTCCCGAATATCTCGGAAAACGTCCGTACTCCGCGAATTCTAAATCAAAACTGACCAGGCGATTCACACAACGCGATCGAATGAATAATGCATTATGTAATTCGGTGACGAATCAACGGATGACAATTTTAACGTTGATTTGTAGAGATTTCGGATTTGGGTTTTTTTAAAGAGACTGTTTTTTCGAACAATACATTTTTTCATTGACTAAATCCGAAATTTCAACAAAATCCTACAATTTCATGAATATATCGGAAAACGTCCGTACTCCGCGAATTCCAAATCAAAACTGACCAGGCGATTAATACATCGTAATCAAATGAATAATGCATTATGAAATTCGATCACGAATAAACGGATGACGATTATAACTTCGATTCGTAGAGATTTCGGATTTGGATATTTTAAAAAAGACTGCATTTCGAAACAATGGATTTTTTCATTAACTAAATCCGAAATTTCGACAAAATCTTACAATTTTCCGAATATATCGGAAAACGCGAATTCTAAATCAAAACTGACCAGGCGATTAACACAACGCGATCGAATCAATAATGCATTATGTAATTCGGTGACGAATCAACGGATGACGATTATAACGTTGATTTGTAGAGATTTCGGATTTGAATTTTTTTGAAGAGACTGTTTTTTCAAACAATACATTTTTTCATTGACTTAATCCGAAATTTAAACAAAAGCCTACAATTTCATGAATATATCGGAAAACGTCCGTACTCCGCGAATTCTAAATCAAAACTGACCAGGCGATTAATAAATCGTAATCAAATGAATAATGCATTATGTAATTCGATCACGAATAAACAGATGACGATTATATTTTTGATTTGTAGAGATTTCGGATTTGGATATTTTAAAAAAGACTGTATTTTGCAACAATAGATTTTTTCATTAACTTAATCCGAAATTTCGACAAAATCTTACAATTTTCCGACTATATCGGAAAACGTCCGTACACCGCGAATTCTAAATCAAAACTGACCAGGCGATTAACACAACGCGATCGAATCAATAATGCATTATGTAATTCGATGACGAATCAACGGATGACGATTATAACGTTGATTTGTAGAGATTTCAAATTTAGATATTTCAAAGAATACTGTATATTAAAACAATAGATTTTTTCCCGAAATTTCAACAAAATCTTACAATTTCTCGAATATATCGGAAAACGTTCGTACTCCGCGAATTCTAAAACAAAACTGACCGGGCGATTAACACAACGTGATCGAATGAATAGTGCAATATGTAATTCGATGACGAATCAACGGATGACGATTATAAGATTTGTAGAGATTTCGGATTTGGATATTTTAAAGAAGACTGTATTTTTAAACAAAAGATTTTTTCATTAACTAAATCCGTAATTTCAACAAAATCTAACAATTTCCCGAATATATCGGAAAACGTTCGTACTCCGCGAATTCTAAATCAAAACTGACCAGGCGATTAACACAAGGTGATCGAATGAATAATGCATTATGTGATTCGATGACGAATCAACAGATGACGAGTATAAGGTTGATTTGTAGAGATTTCGGATTTTGATATTGTAAAAAAGACTGTATTTTCAAACAGAAGATTTTGTCATTAACTGAATCCGAAATTTCAACAAAATCTCACAATTTCCCGAATATATCGGAAAACGTTCGTACTCCGCGAATTCTAAATCAAAACTGACCGGGCGATTAACACAACGTGATCGAACGAATAATGCATTATGTAATTCGATGACGAATCAACAGATGACAACTATAAGGTTGATTTGTAGAGATTTCGGATTTGGATTTTTTGAAGAAGACTGTATTTTTCAAACAAAAGATTTTTTCATTCACTAAATCCGAAATTTCAACAAAATCTTACAATTTCCCGAATATATCGGAAAACGTCCGTACCCCGCGAATTCTATATCAAAACTGACCGGGCAATTTACACAACACGATCGAATGAATAGTGCATTATGTAATTCGGTGACGAATCAAGAGATGACGATTATAAGGTTGATTTGTAGAGATTTCGGATTTGGATATTTTAAAAAAGACTGTATTTTCAAACAAAAGATTTTGTCATTAACTAAATCCGAAATTTCAACAAAATCTCACAATTTCCCGAATATATCGGAAAACTAAGAAATGGATCACGCCTTCAACAGTAAGGCAGGTAAATAATAAACGAATTAATTCAGATGCATAACATCCGCAGATAATTAAATCAACGAATGCTACGATCTAAATCGAACTAACAAACTACCATCGCTCGAAGTATTACCAGAATTTTCATTTCGTCGACAAGAGTAGATGCTGACCATGGTTTCGGTCTTATTTGACCTCGTCAGAGCAACAAAACTCAATTGTCAACGAAATGCTATGAATTGCCGGCTCCTTCTATTCCATATCAGTAGCGGGTATGGTGTATAAATACATCGTACCGACATCTGACAGAGAAACGGGAACCAACCCAATTCAATTTCCTAACTCTCAGAGCGAAGATAGCAGTATGCATCCATATGCTTTATTCCCATATTGCAGATATCGTATTTTACGATAATTAAGCAAGGGAAAAAGCGCGGAAAGGTTCGGATCATGGCAGTAACCGATCTGCCGCGGACATGGAAAAATAAGAAATGGATCACGCCTTCAACAGTAAGGCAGGTAAATAATAAACGAATTAATTCAGATGCATAACATCCGCAGATAATTAAATCAACGAATGCTACGATCTAAATCGAACTAACAAACTACCATCGCTCGAAGTATTACCAGAATTTTCATTTCGTCGACAAGAGAAGATGCTGACCATGGTTTCGGTCTTATTTGACCTCGTCAGAGCAACAAAACTCAATTGTCAACGAAATGCTATGAATTGCCGGCTCCTTTTATTCCATATCAGTAGCGGGTATGGTGTATAAATACATCGTACCGACATCTGACAGAGAAACGGGAACCAACCCAATTCAATTTCCTAACTCTCAGAGCGAAGATAGCAGTATGCATCCATATGCTTTATTCCCATATTGCAGATATCGTATTTTACGATAATTAAGCAAGGGAAAAAGCGCGGAAAGGTTCGGATCATGGCAGTAACCGATCTGCCGCGGACATGGAAAAATAAGAAATGGATCACGCCTTCAACAGTAAGGCAGGTAAATAATAAACGAATTAATTCAGATGCATAACATCCGCAGATAATTAAATCAACGAATGCTACGATCTAAATCGAACTAACAAACTACCATCGCTCGAAGTATTACCAGAATTTTCATTTCGTCGACAAGAGAAGATGCTGACCATGGTTTCGGTCTTATTTGACCTCGTCAGAGCAACAAAACTCAATTGTCAACGAAATGCTATGAATTGCCGGCTCCTTTTATTCCATATCAGTAGCGGGTATGGTGTATAAATACATCGTACCGACATCTGACAGAGAAACGGGAACCAACCCAATTCAATTTCCTAACTCTCAGAGCGAAGATAGCAGTATGCATCCATATGCTTTATTCCCATATTGCAGATATCGTATTTTACGATAATTAAGCAAGGGAAAAAGCGCGGAAAGGTTCGGATCATGGCAGTAACCGATCTGCCGCGGACATGGAAAAATAAGAAATGGATCACGCCTTCAACAGTAAGGCAGGTAAATAATAAACGAATTAATTCAGATGCATAACATCCGCAGATAATTAAATCAACGAATGCTACGATCTAAATCGAACTAACAAACTACCATCGCTCGAAGTATTACCAGAATTTTCATTTCGTCGAAAAGAGTAGATGCTGACCATGGTTTCGGTCTTATTTGACCTCGTCAGAGCAACAAAACTCAATTGTCAACGAAATGCTATGAATTGCCGGCTCCTTTTATTCCATATCAGTAGCGGGTATGGTGTATAAATACATCGTACCGACATCTGACAGAGAAACGGGAACCAACCCAATTCAATTTCCTAACTCTCAGAGCGAAGATAGCAGTATGCATCCATATGCTTTATTCCCATATTGCAGATATCGTATTTTACGATAATTAAGCAAGGGAAAAAGCGCGGAAAGGTTCGGATCATGGCAGTAACCGATCTGCCGCGGACATGGAAAAATAAGAAATGGATCACGCCTTCAACAGTAAGGCAGGTAAATAATAAACGAATTAATTCAGATGCATAACATCCGCAGATAATTAAATCAACGAATGCTACGATCTAAATCGAACTAACAAACTACCATCGCTCGAAGTATTACCAGAATTTTCATTTCGTCGACAAGAGTAGATGCTGACCATGGTTTCGGTCTTATTTGACCTCGTCAGAGCAACAAAACTCAATTGTCAACGAAATGCTATGAATTGCCGGCTCCTTTTATTCCATATCAGTAGCGGGTATGGTGTATAAATACATCGTACCGACATCTGACAGAGAAACGGGAACCAACCCAATTCAATTTCCTAACTCTCAGAGCGAAGATAGCAGTATGCATCCATATGCTTTATTCCCATATTGCAGATATCGTATTTTACGATAATTAAGCAAGGGAAAAAGCGCGGAAAGGTTCGGATCATGGCAGTAACCGATCTGCCGCGGACATGGAAAAATAAGAAATGGATCACGCCTTCAACAGTAAGGCAGGTAAATAATAAACGAATTAATTCAGATGCATAACATCCGCAGATAATTAAATCAACGAATGCTACGATCTAAATCGAACTAACAAACTACCATCGCTCGAAGTATTACCAGAATTTTCATTTCGTCGACAAGAGTAGATGCTGACCATGGTTTCGGTCTTATTTGACCTCGTCAGAGCAACAAAACTCAATTGTCAACGAAATGCTATGAATTGCCGGCTCCTTTTATTCCATATCAGTAGCGGGTATGGTGTATAAATACATCGTACCGACATCTGACAGAGAAACGGGAACCAACCCAATTCAATTTCCTAACTCTCAGAGCGAAGATAGCAGTATGCATCCATATGCTTTATTCCCATATTGCAGATATCGTATTTTACGATAATTAAGCAAGGGAAAAAGCGCGGAAAGGTTCGGATCATGGCAGTAACCGATCTGCCGCGGACATGGAAAAATAAGAAATGGATCACGCCTTCAACAGTAAGGCAGGTAAATAATAAACGAATTAATTCAGATGCATAACATCCGCAGATAATTAAATCAACGAATGCTACGATCTAAATCGAACTAACAAACTACCATCGCTCGAAGTATTACCAGAATTTTCATTTCGTCGACAAGAGTAGATGCTGACCATGGTTTCGGTCTTATTTGACCTCGTCAGAGCAACAAAACTCAATTGTCAACGAAATGCTATGAATTGCCGGCTCCTTTTATTCCATATCAGTAGCGGGTATGGTGTATAAATACATCGTACCGACATCTGACAGAGAAACGGGAACCAACCCAATTCAATTTCCTAACTCTCAGAGCGAAGATAGCAGTATGCATCCATATGCTTTATTCCCATATTGCAGATATCGTATTTTACGATAATTAAGCAAGGGAAAAAGCGCGGAAAGGTTCGGATCATGGCAGTAACCGATCTGCCGCGGACATGGAAAAATAAGAAATGGATCACGCCTTCAACAGTAAGGCAGGTAAATAATAAACGAATTAATTCAGATGCATAACATCCGCAGATAATTAAATCAACGAATGCTACGATCTAAATCGAACTAACAAACTACCATCGCTCGAAGTATTACCAGAATTTTCATTTCGTCGACAAGAGTAGACGCTGACCATGGTTTCGGTCTTATTTGACCTCGTCAGAGCAACAAAACTCAATTGTCAACGAAATGCTATGAATTGCCGGCTCCTTTTATTCCATATCAGTAGCGGGTATGGTGTATAAATACATCGTACCGACATCTGACAGAGAAACGGGAACCAACCCAATTCAATTTCCTAACTCTCAGAGCGAAGATAGCAGTATGCATCCATATGCTTTATTCCCATATTGCAGATATCGTATTTTACGATAATTAAGCAAGGGAAAAAGCGCGGAAAGGTTCGGATCATGGCAGTAACCGATCTGCCGCGGACATGGAAAAATAAGAAATGGATCACGCCTTCAACAGTAAGGCAGGTAAATAATAAACGAATTAATTCAGATGCATAACATCCGCAGATAATTAAATCAACGAATGCTACGATCTAAATCGAACTAACAAACTACCATCGCTCGAAGTATTACCAGAATTTTCATTTCGTCGACAAGAGTAGATGCTGACCATGGTTTCGGTCTTATTTGACCTCGTCAGAGCAACAAAACTCAATTGTCAACGAAATGCTATGAATTGCCGGCTCCTTTTATTCCATATCAGTAGCGGGTATGGTGTATAAATACATCGTACCGACATCTGACAGAGAAACGGGAACCAACCCAATTCAATTTCCTAACTCTCAGAGCGAAGATAGCAGTATGCATCCATATGCTTTATTCCCATATTGCAGATATCGTATTTTACGATAATTAAGCAAGGGAAAAAGCGCGGAAAGGTTCGGATCATGGCAGTAACCGATCTGCCGCGGACATGGAAAAATAAGAAATGGATCACGCCTTCAACAGTAAGGCAGGTAAATAATAAACGAATTAATTCAGATGCATAACATCCGCAGATAATTAAATCAACGAATGCTACGATCTAAATCGAACTAACAAACTACCATCGCTCGAAGTATTACCAGAATTTTCATTTCGTCGACAAGAGTAGATGCTGACCATGGTTTCGGTCTTATTTGACCTCGTCAGAGCAACAAAACTCAATTGTCAACGAAATGCTATGAATTGCCGGCACCTTTTATTCCATATCAGTAGCGGGTATGGTGTATAAATACATCGTACCGACATCTGACAGAGAAACGGGAACCAACCCAATTCAATTTCCTAACTCTCAGAGCGAAGATAGCAGTATGCATCCATATGCTTTATTCCCATATTGCAGATATCGTATTTTACGATAATTAAGCAAGGGAAAAAGCGCGGAAAGGTTCGGATCATGGCAGTAACCGATCTGCCGCGGACATGGAAAAATAAGAAATGGATCACGCCTTCAACAGTAAGGCAGGTAAATAATAAACGAATTAATTCAGATGCATAACATCCGCAGATAATTAAATCAACGAATGCTACGATCTAAATCGAACTAACAAACTACCATCGCTCGAAGTATTACCAGAATTTTCATTTCGTCGACAAGAGTAGATGCTGACCATGGTTTCGGTCTTATTTGACCTCGTCAGAGCAACAAAACTCAATTGTCAACGAAATGCTATGAATTGCCGGCTCCTTTTATTCCATATCAGTAGCGGGTATGGTGTATAAATACATCGTACCGACATCTGACAGAGAAACGGGAACCAACCCAATTCAATTTCCTAACTCTCAGAGCGAAGATAGCAGTATGCATCCATATGCTTTATTCCCATATTGCAGATATCGTATTTTACGATAATTAAGCAAGGGAAAAAGCGCGGAAAGGTTCGGATCATGGCAGTAACCGATCTGCCGCGGACATGGAAAAATAAGAAATGGATCACGCCTTCAACAGTAAGGCAGGTAAATAATAAACGAATTAATTCAGATGCATAACATCCGCAGATAATTAAATCAACGAATGCTACGATCTAAATCGAACTAACAAACTACCATCGCTCGAAGTATTACCAGAATTTTCATTTCGTCGACAAGAGTAGATGCTGACCATGGTTTCGGTCTTATTTGACCTCGTCAGAGCAACAAAACTCAATTGTCAACGAAATGCTATGAATTGCCGGCTCCTTTTATTCCATATCAGTAGCGGGTATGGTGTATAAATACATCGTACCGACATCTGACAGAGAAACGGGAACCAACCCAATTCAATTTCCTAACTCTCAGAGCGAAGATAGCAGTATGCATCCATATGCTTTATTCCCATATTGCAGATATCGTATTTTACGATAATTAAGCAAGGGAAAAAGCGCGGAAAGGTTCGGATCATAGCAGTAACCGATCTGCCGCGGACATGGAAAAATAAGAAATGGATCACGCCTTCAACAGTAAGGCAGGTAAATAATAAACGAATTAATTCAGATGCATAACATCCGCAGATAACTAAATCAACGAATGCTACGATCTAAATCGAACTAACAAACTACCATCGCTCGAAGTATTACCAGAATTTTCATTTCGTCGACAAGAGTAGATGCTGACCATGGTTTCGGTCTTATTTGACCTCGTCAGAGGTCGTTGACAATTGAGTTTTGTTGCTCTGACGAGGTCAAATAAGACCGAAACCATGGTCAGCATCTACTCTTGTCGACGAAATGAAAATTCTGGTAATACTTCGAGCGATGGTAGTTTGTTAGTTCGATTTAGATCGTAGCATTCGTTGATTTAATTATCTGCGGATGTTATGCATCTGAATTAATTCGTTTATTATTTACCTGCCTTACTGTTGAAGGCGTGATCCATTTCTTATTTTTCCATGTCCGCGGCAGATCGGTTACTGCCATGATCCGAACCTTTCCGCGCTTTTTCCCTTGCTTAATTATCGTAAAATACGATATCTGCAATATGGGAATAAAGCATATGGATGCATACTGCTATCTTCGCTCTGAGAGTTAGGAAATTGAATTGGGTTGGTTCCCGTTTCTCTGTCAGATGTCGGTACGATGTATTTATACACCATACCCGCTACTGATATGGAATAAAAGGAGCCGGCAATTCATAGCATTTCGTTGACAATTGAGTTTTGTTGCTCTGACGAGGTCAAATAAGACCGAAACCATGGTCAGCATCTACTCTTGTCGACGAAATGAAAATTCTGGTAATACTTCGAGCGATGGTAGTTTGTTAGTTCGATTTAGATCGTAGCATTCGTTGATTTAATTATCTGCGGATGTTATGCATCTGAATTAATTCGTTTATTATTTACCTGCCTTACTGTTGAAGGCGTGATCCATTTCTTATTTTTCCATGTCCGCGGCAGATCGGTTACTGCCATGATCCGAACCTTTCCGCGCTTTTTCCCTTGCTTAATTATCGTAAAATACGATATCTGCAATATGGGAATAAAGCATATGGATGCATACTGCTATCTTCGCTCTGAGAGTTAGGAAATTGAATTGGGTTGGTTCCCGTTTCTCTGTCAGATGTCGGTACGATGTATTTATACACCATACCCGCTACTGATATGGAATAAAAGGTGCCGGCAATTCATAGCATTTCGTTGACAATTGAGTTTTGTTGCTCTGACGAGGTCAAATAAGACCGAAACCATGGTCAGCATCTACTCTTGTCGACGAAATGAAAATTCTGGTAATACTTCGAGCGATGGTAGTTTGTTAGTTCGATTTAGATCGTAGCATTCGTTGATTTAATTATCTGCGGATGTTATGCATCTGAATTAATTCGTTTATTATTTACCTGCCTTACTGTTGAAGGCGTGATCCATTTCTTATTTTTCCATGTCCGCGGCAGATCGGTTACTGCCATGATCCGAACCTTTCCGCGCTTTTTCCCTTGCTTAATTATCGTAAAATACGATATCTGCAATATGGGAATAAAGCATATGGATGCATACTGCTATCTTCGCTCTGAGAGTTAGGAAATTGAATTGGGTTGGTTCCCGTTTCTCTGTCAGATGTCGGTACGATGTATTTATACACCATACCCGCTACTGATATGGAATAAAAGGAGCCGGCAATTCATAGCATTTCGTTGACAATTGAGTTTTGTTGCTCTGACGAGGTCAAATAAGACCGAAACCATGGTCAGCATCTACTCTTGTCGACGAAATGAAAATTCTGGTAATACTTCGAGCGATGGTAGTTTGTTAGTTCGATTTAGATCGTAGCATTCGTTGATTTAATTATCTGCGGATGTTATGCATCTGAATTAATTCGTTTATTATTTACCTGCCTTACTGTTGAAGGCGTGATCCATTTCTTATTTTTCCATGTCCGCGGCAGATCGGTTACTGCCATGATCCGAACCTTTCCGCGCTTTTTCCCTTGCTTAATTATCGTAAAATACGATATCTGCAATATGGGAATAAAGCATATGGATGCATACTGCTATCTTCGCTCTGAGAGTTAGGAAATTGAATTGGGTTGGTTCCCGTTTCTCTGTCAGATGTCGGTACGATGTATTTATACACCATACCCGCTACTGATATGGAATAAAAGGAGCCGGCAATTCATAGCATTTCGTTGACAATTGAGTTTTGTTGCTCTGACGAGGTCAAATAAGACCGAAACCATGGTCAGCGTCTACTCTTGTCGACGAAATGAAAATTCTGGTAATACTTCGAGCGATGGTAGTTTGTTAGTTCGATTTAGATCGTAGCATTCGTTGATTTAATTATCTGCGGATGTTATGCATCTGAATTAATTCGTTTATTATTTACCTGCCTTACTGTTGAAGGCGTGATCCATTTCTTATTTTTCCATGTCCGCGGCAGATCGGTTACTGCCATGATCCGAACCTTTCCGCGCTTTTTCCCTTGCTTAATTATCGTAAAATACGATATCTGCAATATGGGAATAAAGCATATGGATGCATACTGCTATCTTCGCTCTGAGAGTTAGGAAATTGAATTGGGTTGGTTCCCGTTTCTCTGTCAGATGTCGGTACGATGTATTTATACACCATACCCGCTACTGATATGGAATAAAAGGAGCCGGCAATTCATAGCATTTCGTTGACAATTGAGTTTTGTTGCTCTGACGAGGTCAAATAAGACCGAAACCATGGTCAGCATCTACTCTTGTCTACGAAATGAAAATTCTGGTAATACTTCGAGCGATGGTAGTTTGTTAGTTCGATTTAGATCGTAGCATTCGTTGATTTAATTATCTGCGGATGTTATGCATCTGAATTAATTCGTTTATTATTTACCTGCCTTACTGTTGAAGGCGTGATCCATTTCTTATTTTTCCATGTCCGCGGCAGATCGGTTACTGCCATGATCCGAACCTTTCCGCGCTTTTTCCCTTGCTTAATTATCGTAAAATACGATATCTGCAATATGGGAATAAAGCATATGGATGCATACTGCTATCTTCGCTCTGAGAGTTAGGAAATTGAATTGGGATGGTTCCCGTTTCTCTGTCAGATGTCGGTACGATGTATTTATACACCATACCCGCTACTGATATGGAATAAAAGGAGCCGGCAATTCATAGCATTTCGTTGACAATTGAGTTTTGTTGCTCTGACGAGGTCAAATAAGACCGAAACCATGGTCAGCATCTACTCTTGTCGACGAAATGAAAATTCTGGTAATACTTCGAGCGATGGTAGTTTGTTAGTTCGATTTAGATCGTAGCATTCGTTGATTTAATTATCTGCGGATGTTATGCATCTGAATTAATTCGTTTATTATTTACCTGCCTTACTGTTGAAGGCGTGATCCATTTCTTATTTTTCCATGTCCGCGGCAGATCGGTTACTGCCATGATCCGAACCTTTCCGCGCTTTTTCCCTTGCTTAATTATCGTAAAATACGATATCTGCAATATGGGAATAAAGCATATGGATGCATACTGCTATCTTCGCTCTGAGAGTTAGGAAATTGAATTGGGTTGGTTCCCGTTTCTCTGTCAGATGTCGGTACGATGTATTTATACACCATACCCGCTACTGATATGGAATAAAAGGAGCCGGCAATTCATAGCATTTCGTTGACAATTGAGTTTTGTTGCTCTGACGAGGTCAAATAAGACCGAAACCATGGTCAGCATCTACTCTTGTCGACGAAATGAAAATTCTGGTAATACTTCGAGCGATGGTAGTTTGTTAGTTCGATTTAGATCGTAGCATTCGTTGATTTAATTATCTGCGGATGTTATGCATCTGAATTAATTCGTTTATTATTTACCTGCCTTACTGTTGAAGGCGTGATCCATTTCTTATTTTTCCATGTCCGCGGCAGATCGGTTACTGCCATGATCCGAACCTTTCCGCGCTTTTTCCCTTGCTTAATTATCGTAAAATACGATATCTGCAATATGGGAATAAAGCATATGGATGCATACTGCTATCTTCGCTCTGAGAGTTAGGAAATTGAATTGGGTTGGTTCCCGTTTCTCTGTCAGATGTCGGTACGATGTATTTATACACCATACCCGCTACTGATATGGAATAAAAGGAGCCGGCAATTCATAGCATTTCGTTGACAATTGAGTTTTGTTGCTCTGACGAGGTCAAATAAGACCGAAACCATGGTCAGCATCTACTCTTGTCGACGAAATGAAAATTCTGGTAATACTTCGAGCGATGGTAGTTTGTTGGTTCGATTTAGATCGTAGCATTCGTTGATTTAATTATCTGCGGATGTTATGCATCTGAATTAATTCGTTTATTATTTACCTGCCTTACTGTTGAAGGCGTGATCCATTTCTTATTTTTCCATGTCCGCGGCAGATCGGTTACTGCCATGATCCGAACCTTTCCGCGCTTTTTCCCTTGCTTAATTATCGTAAAATACGATATCTGCAATATGGGAATAAAGCATATGGATGCATACTGCTATCTTCGCTCTGAGAGTTAGGAAATTGAATTGGGTTGGTTCCCGTTTCTCTGTCAGATGTCGGTACGATGTATTTATAAACCATACCCGCTACTGATATGGAATAAAAGGAGCCGGCAATTCATAGCATTTCGTTGACAATTGAGTTTTGTTGCTCTGACGAGGTCAAATAAGACCGAAACCATGGTCAGCATCTACTCTTGTCGACGAAATGAAAATTCTGGTAATACTTCGAGCGATGGTAGTTTGTTAGTTCGATTTAGATCGTAGCATTCGTTGACTTAATTATCTGCGGATGTTATGCATCTGAATTAATTCGTTTATTATTTACCTGCCTTACTGTTGAAGGCGTGATCCATTTCTTATTTTTCCATGTCCGCGGCAGATCGGTTACTGCCATGATCCGAACCTTTCCGCGCTTTTTCCCTTGCTTAATTATCGTAAAATACGATATCTGCAATATGGGAATAAAGCATATGGATGCATACTGCTATCTTCGCTCTGAGAGTTAAGAAATTGAATTGGGTTGGTTCCCGTTTCTCTGTCAGATGTCGGTACGATGTATTTATACACCATACCCGCTACTGATATGGAATAAAAGGAGCCGGCAATTCATAGCATTTCGTTGACAATTGAGTTTTGTTGCTCTGACGAGGTCAAATGAGACCGAAACCATGGTCAGCATCTACTCTTGTCGACGAAATGAAAATTCTGGTAATACTTCGAGCGATGGTAGTTTGTTAGTTCGATTTAGATCGTAGCATTCGTTGATTTAATTATCTGCGGATGTTATGCATCTGAATTAATTCGTTTATTATTTACCTGCCTTACTGTTGAAGGCGTGATCCATTTCTTATTTTTCCATGTCCGCGGCAGATCGGTTACTGCCATGATCCGAACCTTTCCGCGCTTTTTCCCTTGCTTAATTATCGTAAAATACGATATCTGCAATATGGGAATAAAGCATATGGATGCATACTGCTATCTTCGCTCTGAGAGTTAGGAAATTGAATTGGGTTGGTTCCCGTTTCTCTGTCAGATGTCGGTACGATGTATTTATACACCATACCCGCTACTGATATGGAATAAAAGGAGCCGGCAATTCATAGCATTTCGTTGACAATTGAGTTTTGTTGCTCTGACGAGGTCAAATAAGACCGAAACCATGGTCAGCATCTACTCTTGTCGACGAAATGAAAATTCTGGTAATACTTCGAGCGATGGTAGTTTGTTAGTTCGATTTAGATCGTAGCATTCGTTGATTTAATTATCTGCGGATGTTATGCATCTGAATTAATTCGTTTATTATTTACCTGCCTTACTGTTGAAGGCGTGATCCATTTCTTATTTTTCCATGTCCGCGGCAGATCGGTTACTGCCATGATCCGAACCTTTCCGCGCTTTTTCCCTTGCTTAATTATCGTAAAATACGATATCTGCAATATGGGAATAAAGCATATGGATGCATACTGCTATCTTCGGTCTGAGAGTTAGGAAATTGAATTGGGTTGGTTCCCGTTTCTCTGTCAGATGTCGGTACGATGTATTTATACACCATACCCGCTACTGATATGGAATAAAAGGAGCCGGCAATTCATAGCATTTCGTTGACAATTGAGTTTTGTTGCTCTGACGAGGTCAAATAAGACCGAAACCATGGTCAGCATCTACTCTTGTCGACGAAATGAAAATTCTGGTAATACTTCGAGCGATGGTAGTTTGTTAGTTCGATTTAGATCGTAGCATTCGTTGATTTAATTATCTGCGGATGTTATGCATCTGAATTAATTCGTTTATTATTTACCTGCCTTACTGTTGAAGGCGTGATCCATTTCTTATTTTTCCATGTCCGCGGCAGATCGGTTACTGCCATGATCCGAACCTTTCCGCGCTTTTTCCCTTGCTTAATTATCGTAAAATACGATATCTGCAATATGGGAGTAAAGCATATGGATGCATACTGCTATCTTCGCTCTGAGAGTTAGGAAATTGAATTGGGTTGGTTCCCGTTTCTCTGTCAGATGTCGGTACGATGTATTTATACACCATACCCGCTACTGATATGGAATAAAAGGAGCCGGCAATTCATAGCATTTCGTTGACAATTGAGTTTTGTTGCTCTGACGAGGTCAAATAAGACCGAAACCATGGTCAGCATCTACTCTTGTCGACGAAATGAAAATTCTGGTAATACTTCGAGCGATGGTAGTTTGTTAGTTCGATTTAGATCGTAGCATTCGTTGATTTAATTATCTGCGGATGTTATGCATCTGAATTAATTCGTTTATTATTTACCTGCCTTACTGTTGAAGGCGTGATCCATTTCTTATTTTTCCATGTCCGCGGCAGATCGGTTACTGCCATGATCCGAACCTTTCCGCGCTTTTTCCCTTGCTTAATTATCGTAAAATACGATATCTGCAATATGGGAATAAAGCATATGGATGCATACTGCTATCTTCGCTCTGAGAGTTAGGAAATTGAATTGGGTTGGTTCCCGTTTCTCTGTCAGATGTCGGTACGATGTATTTATACACCATACCCGCTACTGATATGGAATAAAAGGAGCCGGCAATTCATAGCATTTCGTTGACAATTGAGTTTTGTTGCTCTGACGAGGTCAAATAAGACCGAAACCATGGTCAGCATCTACTCTTGTCGACGAAATGAAAATTCTGGTAATACTTCGAGCGATGGTAGTTTGTTAGTTCGATTTAGATCGTAGCATTCGTTGATTTAATTATCTGCGGATGTTATGCATCTGAATTAATTCGTTTAATATCGGAAAACGTTCGTACTCCGCGAATTCTAAATCAAAACTGACCAGGCGATTACCACAAGGTGATCGAAGGAATAATGCATTATGTAATTCGATGACGAATCAACAGATGACGATTATAAGGTTGATTTGTAGAGATTTCGGATTTGGATATTCCAAAAAAGACTGTATTTTCAAACAAAAGATTTTTTCATTAACTAAATCCGAAATTTCAACAAAATCTTACAATTTCCCGAATATATCGGAAAACGTCGGTACTCCGCGAATTCTAAATCAAAACTGACCAGCCGATTAACACAACGCGATCGAATCAATATTGCATTATGTAATTCGATGACGAATCAACAGATGACGATTATAAGGTTGATTTGTAGAGATTTCGGATTTGGATATTTCAAAAAAGACTGTATTTTCAAACAATAGATTTTTTCATTAACTAAATCCGAAATTTCGACAAAATCTTACAATTTCCCGAATATATCGGAAAACGTCCGTACCCTGCGAATTCTATATCAAAACTGACCGGGCGATTTACACAACACGATCGAATGAATAGTGCATTATGTAATTCGGTGACGAATCAACGGATGACGATTATAACGTTGATTTGTAGAGATTTCGGATTTGGATTTTTTTAAGGAGATTGTTTTTTCAAACAATGAATAATGCATTATGTAATTCGATCACGAATAAACAAATGACGATCATAACTTTGATTTGTAGAGATTTCGGATTTGGATATTCAAAAAAAGACTGTATTTCGAAACAATAGATATTTTCATTAACTTAATCCGAAATTTCGACAAAATCTTACAATTTTCCGACTATATCGGAAAACGTCCGTACACCGCGAATTCTAAATCAAAACTGACCAGGCGAGTAACACAACGCGATCGAATCAATAATGCATTATGTAATTCGATGATGAATCAACGGATGACGATTATAACGTTGATTTGTAGAGATTTCAAATGTAGATATTTCAAAGAATACTGTATATTAAAACAATAGATTTTTTCCCGGAATTTCAACAAAATCTAACAATTTCCCGAATATATCGGAAAACGTTCGTACTCCTCGAATTCTAAATCAAAACTGACCAGGCGATTAACACAAGGTGATCGAATGAATAATGCATTATGTAATTCGATGACGAATCAACAGATAACGATTATAAGGTTGATTATATATAATATCTCACAATTTCCCGAATATAACGGAAAAGTTCGTACTCCGCGAATTCTGAATCAAAACTGACCGGGCGATTTACACAAAACGATCGAATGAATAATGCATTATGTAATTCGATGACGAATCAAAGGATGACAATAATAATGTTGATCTGTAGTGATTTCGGATTTGGATTTTTTTAAAGAGATTTGTTTTTCAAACAATACATTTTTCCATTGACTAAATCCGAAATTTCAACAAAATCCTACAATTTCATGAATATATCGGAAAACGTCCGTACTCCGCGAATTCTAAATCAAAACTGACCGGGCAATTAATACATCGTAATCAAATGAATAATGCATTATGTAATTCGATCACGAATAAATGGATGACGATTATAACTTTGATTTGTAGAGATTTCGGAATTGGATATTTTAAAAAATACTGTATTTTCAAACAATAGATTTTGCCATAAACTTGATCCGAAATTTCAACAATATCTTACAATTTCCTGAATATAACGGAAAACGTCCGTACTCTGCGAATTCTGAATCGGGCGATTAACACAACGCGATCGAATCAATATTGCATTATGTAATTCGGTGACGAATCAACGGAAGACGATTATAACGTTGATTCGTAGAGATTTCGGTTTTGGATATTTTAAAAAAGACTTTATTTTCAAACAAAAGATTTTGTCATTAACTAAATCCGAAATTTCAACGAAATCTTTCAATTTCCCGAATATATCGGAAAACGTTCGTACTCCGCGAATTCTAAATAAAAACTGACCGGTCGATTAACACAACGTGATCGAATGAATAATGCATTATGTAATTCGATGACGAATCAACAGAAGACGATTATAAGATTTGTAGAGATTTCGGATTTGGATATTTTGAAGAAGGATGTATTTTCAAACAAAAGATTTTTTCATTGACTAAATCCGAATTTTCAACAAAATCTTACAATTTTCCGAATATATCGGAAAACGTCCGTACTCCGCGAATTCTAAATAAAAACTGACCAGGCGATTAACACATCGTAATCAAATGAATAATGCATTATGTAATTCGATGACGAATCAACGGATGACGATTATAACTTTGATTTGTAGAGATTTCGGAATTGGATATTTTAAAAAATACTGTATTTTCAAACAATAGATTTTGCCATAAACTTGATCCGAAATTTCGACAAAATCTTACAATTTTCCGAATATATCGGAAAACGTCCGTACACCGCGAATTCTAAATCAAAACTGACCAGGCGATTAACACAACGCGATCGAATCAATAATGCATTATGTAATTCGATAACGAATCAACGGATGACGATTATAACGTTGATTTGTAGAGATTTCGGATTCAGATATTTCAAAGAATACTGTATATTCAAACAATAGATTTTTTCATTAACTGAATCCGAAATTTCAACAAAATCTTACAATTTCCCGAATATATCGGAAAACGTCCGTACTCCGCGAATTCTAAATAAAAACTGACCAGGCGATTAACACATCGTGATCAAATGAATAATGCATTATGTAATTCGATGACGAATCAACGGATGACGATTATAACTTTGATTTGTAGAGATTTCGGATTTGGATATTTTAAAAAAGACTGTATTTTCAAACAAAAGATTTTGTCATTAACTAAATCCGAAATTTCAACAAAATCTTTCAATTTCCCGAATATATCGGAAAACGTTCGTACTCCGCGAATTCTAAATCAAAACTGACTGGTCGATTAACACAACGTGATCGAATGAATAATGCATTATGTAATTCGATGACGAATCAACAGAAGACGATTATAAGGTTGATTTGTGGAGATTTCGGATTTGGATATTTTAAAGAATACTGTATTTTCAAACAAAAAATTTTCTCATTAACTAAATCCGAAATTTCAACAAAATCTTACAATTTCCCGAATACATCGGAAAACGTTCGTACTCCGCGAATTCTAAATCAAAACTGACCGGGCGATTAACACAACGTGATCGAATCAATAATGCATTATGTGATTCGATGTCGAATCAACGGATGACGATTATAACGGTGATTTGTAGAGATTTCGGATTTAGATATTTCAAAGAATACTGTATATTCAAACAATAGATTTTTTCATTAACTGAATCCGAAATCTCAACAAAATCTTACAATTTCCCGAATATATCGGAAAACGTCCCTACCCCGCGAATTCTATATCAAAACTGACCAGGCGATTTACACAACACGATCGAGTGAATAGTGCATTATGTAATTTGTTGACGAATCAACAGATGACGATTGAAAGGTTGATTTGTAGAGATTTCGGATTTGGATATTTTAAAAAAGACTGTATTTTCAAACAAAAGATTTTGTCATAATTGAATCCGAAATTTCAACAAAATCTTACAATTTCCCGAATATATCGGAAAACGTTCGTACTCCGCGAATTCTGAATCAAAACTGGCCAGGCGATTAACACAACTTGATCGAATGAATAATGCATTATGTAATTCGATGACGAATCAACAGATGACGATTATAAGGTTGATTTGTAGAGATTTCGGATTTGGATTTTTTGAAGAAGACTGTATTTTCAAACAATAGATTTTGCCATAAACTTGATCCGAAATTTCAACAATATCCCACAATTTCCCGAATATAAGGCAAAAGTCTGTACTCCGCGAATTCTGAATCAAAACTGACCTGGCGATTTACACAACACGATCGAATGAATCAATGTATTATGTAATTCGATGACGAATCAAAGGATGACAATAATAACGTTGATTTGTAGTGATTTCGGATTTGGATTTTTTTGAAGAGACTGTTTTTTCAAACAATACATTTTTCCATTGACTTAATTCGAAATTTCAACAAAATCCTACAATTTCATGAATAAATCGGAAAACGTCCGTACTCCGCGAATTCTAAATCAAAACTGACCGGGCGATAATTACATCGTTATAAAATGAATAATGGATTATGTAATTCGATCACGAATAAACGGATGACGATTATAACTTTGATTTGTAGAGATATCGGACTTGGATATTTTAAAAAAGACTGTATTTTGAAACAATAGATTTTTTCATTAACTGAATCCGAAATTTCAACAAAATCTAACAATTTCCCTAATATATCGGAAAACGTCTGAACTTCGCGAATTCTGAATCAAAATTGACCAGGCGAGTAACACATCGTAATCAAATGAATAATGCATTATGTAATTCGATGACGAATCAACAGAAGACGATTATAAGATTTGTAGAGATTTCGGATTTGGATATTTTGAAGAAGGATGTATTTTCAAACAAAAGATTTTTTCATTGACTAAATCCGAATTTTCAACAAAATCTTACAATTTTCCGAATATATCGGAAAACGTCCGTACTCCGCGAATTCTAAATAAAAACTGACCAGGCGATTAACACATCGTAATCAAATGAATAATGCATTATGTAATTCGATGACGAATCAACGGATGACGATTATAACTTTGATTTGTAGAGATTTCGGAATTGGATATTTTAAAAAATACTGTATTTTCAAACAATAGATTTTGCCATAAACTTGATCCGAAATTTCGACAAAATCTTACAATTTTCCGAATATATCGGAAAACGTCCGTACACCGCGAATTCTAAATCAAAACTGACCAGGCGATTAACACAACGCGATCGAATCAATAATGCATTATGTAATTCGATAACGAATCAACGGATGACGATTATAACGTTGATTTGTAGAGATTTCGGATTCAGATATTTCAAAGAATACTGTATATTCAAACAATAGATTTTTTCATTAACTGAATCCGAAATTTCAACAAAATCTTACAATTTCCCGAATATATCGGAAAACGTCCGTACTCCGCGAATTCTAAATAAAAACTGACCAGGCGATTAACACATCGTGATCAAATGAATAATGCATTATGTAATTCGATGACGAATCAACGGATGACGATTATAACTTTGATTTGTAGAGATTTCGGATTTGGATATTTTAAAAAAGACTGTATTTTCAAACAAAAGATTTTGTCATTAACTAAATCCGAAATTTCAACAAAATCTTTCAATTTCCCGAATATATCGGAAAACGTTCGTACTCCGCGAATTCTAAATCAAAACTGACTGGTCGATTAACACAACGTGATCGAATGAATAATGCATTATGTAATTCGATGACGAATCAACAGAAGACGATTATAAGGTTGATTTGTGGAGATTTCGGATTTGGATATTTTAAAGAATACTGTATTTTCAAACAAAAAATTTTCTCATTAACTAAATCCGAAATTTCAACAAAATCTTACAATTTCCCGAATACATCGGAAAACGTTCGTACTCCGCGAATTCTAAATCAAAACTGACCGGGCGATTAACACAACGTGATCGAATCAATAATGCATTATGTGATTCGATGTCGAATCAACGGATGACGATTATAACGGTGATTTGTAGAGATTTCGGATTTAGATATTTCAAAGAATACTGTATATTCAAACAATAGATTTTTTCATTAACTGAATCCGAAATCTCAACAAAATCTTACAATTTCCCGAATATATCGGAAAACGTCCCTACCCCGCGAATTCTATATCAAAACTGACCAGGCGATTTACACAACACGATCGAGTGAATAGTGCATTATGTAATTTGTTGACGAATCAACAGATGACGATTGAAAGGTTGATTTGTAGAGATTTCGGATTTGGATATTTTAAAAAAGACTGTATTTTCAAACAAAAGATTTTGTCATAATTGAATCCGAAATTTCAACAAAATCTTACAATTTCCCGAATATATCGGAAAACGTTCGTACTCCGCGAATTCTGAATCAAAACTGGCCAGGCGATTAACACAACTTGATCGAATGAATAATGCATTATGTAATTCGATGACGAATCAACAGATGACGATTATAAGGTTGATTTGTAGAGATTTCGGATTTGGATTTTTTGAAGAAGACTGTATTTTCAAACAATAGATTTTGCCATAAACTTGATCCGAAATTTCAACAATATCCCACAATTTCCCGAATATAAGGCAAAAGTCTGTACTCCGCGAATTCTGAATCAAAACTGACCTGGCGATTTACACAACACGATCGAATGAATCAATGTATTATGTAATTCGATGACGAATCAAAGGATGACAATAATAACGTTGATTTGTAGTGATTTCGGATTTGGATTTTTTTGAAGAGACTGTTTTTTCAAACAATACATTTTTCCATTGACTTAATTCGAAATTTCAACAAAATCCTACAATTTCATGAATAAATCGGAAAACGTCCGTACTCCGCGAATTCTAAATCAAAACTGACCGGGCGATAATTACATCGTTATAAAATGAATAATGGATTATGTAATTCGATCACGAATAAACGGATGACGATTATAACTTTGATTTGTAGAGATATCGGACTTGGATATTTTAAAAAAGACTGTATTTTGAAACAATAGATTTTTTCATTAACTGAATCCGAAATTTCAACAAAATCTAACAATTTCCCTAATATATCGGAAAACGTCTGAACTTCGCGAATTCTGAATCAAAATTGACCAGGCGAGTAACACATCGTAATCAAATGAATAATGCATTATGTAATTCGATCACGAATGAACGGATGACGATTATAAGATTGATTTGTAGAGATTTCGGATTTGGATTTTTTAAAGAAGACTGTATTTTAAAACAATAGATTTTGTCATTAACTAAATCAGAAATTTCAACAAAATCTTACAATTTTGTGAATATATCGGAAAACGTTCGTACTTCGCGAATTCTAAATCAAAACTGACCAGGCGATTAACACAAGGTGATCGAATGAATAATGCATTATGAAATTGGATGACGAATCAACAGATGACGATTATAAGGTTGATTTGTAGAGATTTTGGATTTGGATTTTTAAAGAAGACTGTATTTTCAAACGAAAGATTTTTTCATTAACTAAATCCGAAATTTCAACACAACCTTACAATTTCCCGAATATATCGGAAAACGTCCGTACACCGCGAATTCTAAGTCAAAACTGACCAGGCGATTAACACAACGCGATCGAATGAATTATGCATTATGTAATTCGGTTACGAATCAACGGATGACGATTATAACGTTGATTTGTAGAGATTCCGGATTTGGATTTTTTAAAAAAGACTGTATTTTCAAACAATAGATTTTGCCATAAACTTAATCCGAAATTAGAGCAATATCTTACAATTTCCCGAATATAACTGAAAATGAAATGAAAGAATATTGGGATTCTTGGACTAATTTTATTTATTGTTCCTCAATACAACGCCGACGTTTCGAAACGACTTGTTTCTTTTTCAAGGCTAAAAATTTAAACACATTAAAATTTTCATTCGAGATCATTCGCACATACAATTACCTAGTATTCTGAACAATATCGTCGATATAGATTTAAGTTTGGTTTCATATTTCAAAGAGATCTACCAAACTTAAATCTATATCGACGATATTGTTCAGAATACTAGGTAATTGTATGTGCGAATGATCTCGAATGAAAATTTTAATGTGTTTAAATTTTTAGCCTTGAAAAAGAAACAAGTCGTTTCGAAACGTCGGCGTTGTATTGAGGAACAATAAATAAAATTAGTCCAAGAATCCCAATATTCTTTCATTTCATCTAACTAAATGGACGATAACCTAAGAACAAATAACTGAAAATGTCCGTATCCGCGAATTCTCAATCAAAATTGACCAGGCGAGTAACACATCGTAATCAAATGAATAATGCATTATGTTATTTGATCACGAATGAACGGATGACGATTATAAGGTTGATTTGTAGAGATTTCGGATTTGGATATTTTAAAAAAGACTGTATTTTCAAACAAAAGATTTTGTCATTAACTAAATCCGAAATTTCAACAAAATCTTTCAATTTCCCGAATATATCGGAAAACGTTCGTATTCCGCGAATTCTAAATCAAAACTGACCGGTCGATTAACACAACGTGATCGAATGAATAATGCATTATGTAATTCGATGACGAATCAACAGAAGACGATTATAAGGTTGATTTGTGGAGATTTCGGATTTGGATGATTTAAAAAATACTGTATTTTCAAACAAAAAATTTTGTCATTAACTAAATCCGAAATTTCAACAAAATCTTACAATTTCCCGAATACATCGGAAAACGTTCGTACTCCGCGAATTCTAAATCGAAACTGACCGGGCGATCAACACAACGTGATCGAATGAATAATGATTTATGTAATTCGATGACGAATCAACAGATGACGATTATATCGTTGATTTGTAGGAATTTCGGATTTGGATTTTTCAAAGAAGACTGTATTTTCAAACAAAAGATTTTGTCATTAACCAAATCCGAAATTTCAACAAAATCTTACAATTTCCCGAATATATCGGAAAACGTCCGTACCCCGCGAATTCTAAATCAAAGCTGACCGGGCGATTAACACAACGTGATCGTATGAATAATGCATTATGTAATTCGATGACGAATCAACAGATGACGATTATAAGGTTGATTTGTAAAGATTTCGGATTCGAATTTTTTAAAGAAGACTGTATTTTAAAACAATAGATTTTGTCATAAACTAAATCCGAAATTTCAACAAAATCTTACAATTTCCCGAATATATCGGAAAACGTTCGTACTCCGCGAATTCTAAATCAAAACTGACCGGGCGATTAACACAACGTGATCGTATGAATAATGCATTATGTAATTCGATGACGAATCAACAGATGACGATTATAAGGTTGATTTGTAAAGATTTCGGATTTGAATTTTTTAAAGAAGATTGTATTTTAAAACAATAGATTTTGTCATAAACTAAATCCGAAATTTCAACAAAATCTTACAATTTCCCGAATATATCGGAAAACGTTCGTACTCCGCGAATTCTAAATCAAAACTGACCGGGCGATTAACACAACGTGATCGTATTGTAACCAGTCCGGCCCTTGCGGTCAGACCTTTCGAGAACCAGGGCGGTCGCTTCCTTCTGGAAGAATCGCGAAAGGTTCGCGAAGGTACCTGAATGTTTCCGGCGCCTATATAAGCCCAGCGGAGGAGCAGGTAGGCAAGTACAAGTACAGTCACAGTGCAAGCGACTAGTGAAAATAAACAAGAGTGGAAATAAATAGTAGTGTAACAGTTAGTTTGTGAGTTAGAAGTGTATTAAGTGTAAATAAATAATTTGAATAAGTTGGACGTTTTAATTAAGCGAAGAAAACGTTACATTGGTGTCAGGTGTGGGGTTCAACATCGCTCGAATTAAATAAATAATTTTGGATATTTGGAGTTCATGCCAGTGACCACAAGACTGCAGAACGCGATGGAGACTCAAGCGGTAATGGACTTTTTGAGAAAATTAAATGAGAAAATGGACGAGAATTCTTGTAAGTTGGAAGAAAATTCTCGAAAATTGAATGGGAAAATGGACGAGAACTCTTGTAAATTGAATGAGAAAATGGACCAGATTAAGGAAAATTGTAATGATGTGGTGAGTCAACTTACAGATAAATTGGATGAGAAACTGGAAGCCATAAATGAAAAATTTTATAAAGTAGACCAGAAGTTCGATATAGTAAACGAAAAATTTGACGAAGTTTATGAAAGAGTTGATGAAAAGTTTGACAAAGTTTATGATGAAGTTAATGGAAAATTTGAAGAAATGGCAGGATTAATTGAACATCATGCCAAATTGATAGATTCCTTGAAAAGAATGCCAAACAGAACAGATGTTCTGGCTTCATCAAACAAGTCGTTTCGAAACGTCGGCGTTGTATTGAGGAACAATAAATAAAATTAGTCCAAGAATCCCAATATTCTTTCATTTCATCTAACTAAATGGACGATAACCTAAGAACAAATAACTGAAAATGTCCGTACTCCGCGAATTCTCAATCAAAATTGACCAGGCGAGTAACACATCGTAATCAAATGAATAATGCATTATGTTATTTGATCACGAATGAACGGATGACGATTATAAGGTTGATTTGTAGAGATTTCGGATTTGGATATTTTAAAAAAGACTGTATTTTCAAACAAAAGATTTTGTCATTAACTAAATCCGAAATTTCAACAAAATCTTTCAATTTCCCGAATATATCGGAAAACGTTCGTATTCCGCGAATTCTAAATCAAAACTGACCGGTCGATTAACACAACGTGATCGAATGAATAATGCATTATGTAATTCGATGACGAATCAACAGAAGACGATTATAAGGTTGATTTGTGGAGATTTCGGATTTGGATGATTTAAAAAATACTGTATTTTCAAACAAAAAATTTTGTCATTAACTAAATCCGAAATTTCAACAAAATCTTACAATTTCCCGAATACATCGGAAAACGTTCGTACTCCGCGAATTCTAAATCGAAACTGACCGGGCGATCAACACAACGTGATCGAATGAATAATGATTTATGTAATTCGATGACGAATCAACAGATGACGATTATATCGTTGATTTGTAGGAATTTCGGATTTGGATTTTTCAAAGAAGACTGTATTTTCAAACAGAAGATTTTGTCATTAACCAAATCCGAAATTTCAACAAAATCTTACAATTTCCCGAATATATCGGAAAACGTCCGTACCCCGCGAATTCTAAATCAAAGCTGACCGGGCGATTAACACAACGTGATCGTATGAATAATACATTATGTAATTCGATGACGAATCAACAGATGACGATTATAAGGTTGATTTGTAAAGATTTCGGATTTGAATTTTTTAAAGAAGACTGTATTTTAAAACAATAGATTTTGTCATAAACTGAATCCGAAATTTCAACAATATCTTACAATTTCCCGAATATATCGGAAAACGTTCGTACTCCGCGAATTCTAAATCAAAACTGACCGGGCGATTAACACAACGTGATCGTATTGTAACCAGTCCGGCCCTTGCGGTCAGACCTTTCGAGAACCAGGGCGGTCGCTTCCTTCTGGAAGAATCGCGAAAGGTTCGCGAAGGTACCTGAATGTTTCCGGCGCCTATATAAGCCCAGCGGAGGAGCAGGTAGGCAAGTACAAGTACAGTTACAGTGCAAGCGACTAGTGAAAATAAACAAGAGTGGAAATAAATAGTAGTGTAACAGTTAGTTTGTGAGTTAGAAGTGTATTAAGTGTAAATAAATAATTTGAATAAGTTGGACGTTTTAATTAAGCGAAGAAAACGTTACATTGGTGTCAGGTGTGGGGTTCAACATCGCTCGAATTAAATAAATAATTTTGGATATTTGGAGTTCATGCCAGTGACCACAAGACTGCAGAACGCGATGGAGACTCAAGCGGTAATGAACTTTTTGAGAAAATTAAATGAGAAAATGGACGAGAATTCTTGTAAGTTGGAAGAAAATTCTCGAAAATTGAATGAGAAAATGGACGAGAACTCTTGTAAATTGAATGAGAAAATGGACCAGATTAAGGAAAATTGTAATGATGTGGTGAGTCAACTTACAGATAAATTGGATGAGAAACTGGAAGCCATAAATGAAAAATTTTATAAAGTAGACCAGAAGTTCGATATAGTAAACGAAAAATTTGACGAAGTTTATGAAAGAGTTGATGAAAAGTTTGACAAAGTTTATGATGAAGTTAATGGAAAATTTGAAGAAATGGCAGGATTAATTGAACATCATGCCAAATTGATAGATTCCTTGAAAAGAATGCCAAACAGAATAGATGTTCTGGCTTCATCACCCTACAGCACAGCGAAAGCGGAAAATGACATCGAAGGTAGTAGAATGAAGATCAAGCCTCCAACTTTTGATGGAAAAATACCCTGGTCGACATATCAAAAACAGTTTGAAGCTGCTGCGCTGGCGAACAATTGGAACGATAACGAAAAAGCCACGGCATTAATAATAGCTCTACGAGGAGAGGCACTCAACATTCTGCAAACAATTCCGGAGAGTCAACAAGCCTGTTACGAAGTTCTTACATCGAAACTTCAGATGAGATATGGCGATGCTCATCTGCAACAAGTATACCATGCACAAATAAAGAACCGAGTGCAGAAAACAGGGGAAAATCTCCAGGAGTTTGAAGCTGATGTGGCGAGATTAGTCAGGCTGGCTTATCCATCTGCTCCAGATAGCTTCCTGGAACAGCTATCAATCCAGACGTTCGTGGATGGAATAAAGGATAGTGAAATACAACAAGCCCTGAGACTAGCACGCCCTAGAACCATAGATGATGCCTTAGCCCAGGCTTTAGAAATTGAGGCAGCAAAGCAAGCGTCACATAGAGGACACCTTCGTGTAAGACAAGTCCAAGAAACAGACCGATCAGTTGAGGAGATAGTCAAAGAAGAAGTCCGCAGAATATCACAAGTTGGGAAAAAGGATGCTGTGTGCTGGAACTGCAACAAAAGTGGGCATTTTAAGCGAAACTGTCCAGAATTGGAAAAAGAGTCTCAGCAGGGAAACTAAAAGGGGTCGGTAATAAGGGGCATAAATCGACCCAAGCCAAAAATGCCCCCGAATTGATAATCCGAGGAATAATGTCTAAGGATTTATCAAGCATAGTTATCCCAGGAAAGATAAATGATAGAAGTGTGAAAATACTGGTAGACACTGGCTCGACTAAAACTATTGTGCGTCCAGAAATTGCTGAAGGATTCAAGATTCGCCCAGTTAGGATCAAACTTCGAACTGCGTCTGGACAAGAAATACCGACTTATGGATCGATCATCTCCACCATTGAATTGGGAAACACAACAGTTAGCCACGAAGTTCTGGTAGCTGGAATCACGGAAGAAGTTATTCTGGGATTGGACCTTGTTAAGAAGCTTGGATGCCAATTGGATATGAAGAGTGATGTACTTCGGCTAGGAAGTGAAGAGATTCCATTCAATGATGTGGAGGACAAGATATATCGGATTCGACTGACCGAGGACATCACGTTGCCAGGGCGAACTGAAGGCATAGTGACTGGTAGATGTGACGATGTAACGAGGAGTGGCTGCGTGAGAGTAATTGAGCCCTCTGACGATACAACCTTAGCTAAAGGAATATTACTTGGGAAGACCTTGGTAAGGGTAAGAGACAGCATTCCCATTCGATTGCTAAATGTCAACATGTTTCCAGTCACCCTGAAGAAGGATACCTTGATTGGACGTGGTGTACCTGTGTACCATATTTCGGGTGGGATAAGTACTGCAGAAGTCTCAAAATCGCAAAACAATTCTGAAGAACTGGTGTCCCTCCTTACTTCAAAATGTCAAGAGCTCGACCGATACCAACTACTCGAAGTGAGAAAATTGGTTCAAACGTTCTCCGACGTTTTTGCTACGGACGGAAAAGCAGGGAAGACTGATGTTGTGCAGCATAAAATCAATACTGGTGATGCACAACCTATCCGACAGCATCCTAGACGTCTTCCTCTGGCAAAGAGAGAAGAAGCTGAAAGGATTATTGAAGACATGGCGAGAGAAGGTGTAATCGAACCGTCAGATAGCCCCTGGACATCGCCCGTAGTATTAGTGAAGAAGAAGGATGGAACTACTAGATTCTGCGTAGACTATAGGCAGCTCAATCAGGCCTCGAAAAAGGACAGCTATCCCTTACCGAGGATTGACGATACCCTGGACACACTCTCGGGATCACGTTGGTTTTCCACCTTGGATCTGAAGAGTGGATATTGGCAGGTTGGCTTGGATCCAAAAGACAAAGAAAAGACTGCCTTCAGTATTGGAACGGGTCTGTGGCAGTTTAAAGTTATGCCTTTCGGTCTATGCAATGCTCCTGCCACATTTGAACGTCTGATGGAGACAATATTGAGAAGAGGGCTCTCCTGGAAAACTTGTCTGGTGTATCTTGATGATGTGATAGTAGTGGGAAAATCATTCCAAGATCACCTACACAACCTATCCGAAGTTTTCCAGCGACTTCGTGATGCCAACCTAAAGCTAAGTCCTAAAAATTGTAATCTGTTTCGAACAGAAGTGAAATATTTAGGACACGTAGTTTCACGGGGAGGTGTGAAAGTTGATCCGGATAAGATCAAGGCAGTGCAGGAATGGCCTATACCGAAAGACAAAAGTGAGTTGCGGAGTTTCTTAGGCCTTTGCACTTATTATAGAAGATTTGTATCTGGTTTTGCCAACGTTGCCAAGCCGCTGACGAAATTGACGGAAGATGGACAGGAGTACATATGGTCCGATGATTGCGCTGAAGCCTTCGAAAGATTGAAAAAGGCTCTGGTCACAGCTCCAGTTCTGAGTTACGCAAGGGCTGAAGGTAAATTTGTGCTCGACACCGACGCCAGTAATACAGCCATTGGCGGCGTTCTATCGCAAGTCCAGGATGGACAGGAAAGAGTCATCGGGTACTTCAGCAAGGTGTTGTCCAAACCAGAACGGAATTATTGCGTGACCAGGAGAGAACTTTTAGCAGTCATCAAGTCCGTAGAACATTTCTACAAATATTTGTACGTAAGGAAATTCTTACTAAGAACGGACCATGCTGCTTTGAAATGGCTCCTGAGTTTTAAGAACCCGGAAGGACAAGTGGCTAGATGGATTGAGAGGCTGCAAGAGTATGACTTTGACACTGAACACAGAGCGGGTACTAGCCATCGCAATGCAGACGTGTTATCAAGAAGACCTTGTCCCGAGAATTGCAGCCATTGTTCGCGTCTGGAAGAAAAGATTGATTTGAGGCGGACCACCGTAATCGAAGACGACTGGCTACCTGAAGAAATTCAAAGAGCACAAGAGGAAGATAACGACTTGAAAGTAATCCTGAGTTGGAAGAAGAGCGGTAGACGACCTGCTTGGGAAGAAGTATCCAGACTGAGCCAGAATATAAAGTCTTATTGGGCACAATGGGAAACGCTGAAGATTGACGGAGGTCTTCTGAAACGTTGTTGGGAAAATGAAGATGGAACTGAGCAGAGACTTCAGTTGATTGTGCCGAAGAGCCGTGTGACAGACATTCTGACCAGACTACATAACGGAACTTCAGGTGGACATTTCGGGATAACCAAGACATTGGAAAAAGTCAGGCAGCGATTCTATTGCCCAAATTGTAAGAGGGACGTTAAAGATTGGTGTAGAAGATGCAAGGTTTGCGCTGCTGCTAACGGACCTTATGGTAGAGGAAAAGCACCAATGAAGCAATATAACGTCGGATCTCCCATGGAAGGAGTAGCTATCGACATCGCTGGCCCCTTTCCCGAAACAGACCATGGAAACAAGTACATTTTGGTAGCGATGGACTATTTCACGAAATGGGTGGAAGCCTACGGTATTCCTAATCAAGAGGCAAGTACGGTAGCTGATAAATTGGTCAGAGAATTCTTCTGCAGATTTGGAATACCTCTGGAGCTGCATTGTGATCAAGGCCGAAATTTTGAGTCGAAGTTATTCCAAGAAGTATGCAACAAATTGGGGATTCATAAAACAAGGACTACACCTCTTCATCCACAATCAGACGGCATGGTCGAACGAATGAATCGGACCATGGGAAAACATCTAGCCAAAGTAGTTTCTGATCACCAGCGGGATTGGGATGAATATTTACATCTATTCACCATGGCATATAGATCTTCGGTTCAAGAATCTACCAAGGAAACTCCATCCAGTATAATGTTCGGCCGAGAAATAAGGCTGCCTTGCGACTTACAGTTTGGATGTAAGCCTGGAGAAGAGGTAGCTGGGGAGGACTACGTTAGTAAATTAAGGAACAAGCTGGATTACATTCATGACAAGGTACGCAATCAAATGCAGCAAGCAAGTGACCGAATGAAAATGCGCTACGACATCAAGGCTATTGAAGGTGGATTCACCACTGGAGATCTGGTGTGGCTACATAATCCACAAAGGAGGAAAGGTTTTTCACCAAAGCTGCAGAGACAGTGGGAGGGACCGTATGAAATAATCAAGAGGATAAATGATGTAGTTTACCGGATAAGGAAGCTCCCCAGAGGAAAACCAAAGGTTGTCCATTTCAACCGATTAGCCCCGTACGCGCAGGACAAAGAAGAGGTACGTCTTGTGGAAGCCCCGATGCAAGGTAGCAGCGATTACCAGAAGTTTATGGATCGTTATGGTGAGACACGCGTTGCACGGTTCGGCGCTACACAGGAAGTACATCAAGATCTCTTTACCGTGTCTGAGGAATACTTTCTCGCTCATTGCGTAGCGGAGGACCTTCGTATGAGCAAAGAAATAGCCAGAGTATTCAGAAATAAATTTGGACGTCAGGAACAACTATTGCGACAGCAGCCAAGAATCGGAAAAGTTTTGAAATTGAAGGCTGAAGGTCGGTTCATTTATTACCTAGTCACCAAGCGACATTCCTATCAGAAGCCAACCTATCAGAATCTATGGACGGCACTGCAGAGCTTGAAAGAAGACCTTCAACGCTTTGGAGTTAGGAAATTAGCTGTTCCCAAGCTCGGTTGTGGATTGGACCAGCTGAATTGGCGAGTTGTGCGAAGCATGCTGGAGGTGGTATTTCAGGGGACTGGTATACGGATCCTGGTGTGCAGTTTCAACCCAAAGCAGGCCAGGGAGCCTGGAAAAACTGTGGAGTGCTACTTCCATCAGAATGGCTACTGTAGGAATGGTGATGACTGCAAGTTTCGCCATGGTCCTCGGAGAAATTCACTAAATCTGTTCTGGGACAGAACAGGCTTAAGGAGGGGACAGTGTAACCAGTCCGGCCCTTGCGGTCGGACCTTTCGAGAACCAGGGCGGTCGCTTCCTTCTGGAAGAATCGCGAAAGGTTCGCGAAGGTACCTGAATGTTTCCGGCGCCTATATAAGCCCAGCAGAGGAGCAGGTAGGCAAGTACAAGTACAGTTACAGTGCAAGCGACTAGTGAAAATAAACAAGAGTGGAAATAAATAGTAGTGTAACAGTTAGTTTGTGAGTTAGAAGTGTATTAAGTGTAAATAAATAATTTGAATAAGTTGGACGTTTTAATTAAGCGAAGAAAACAGTACAGTATGAATAATGCATTATGTAATTCGATGACGAATCAACAGATGACGATTATAAGGTTGATTTGTAGAGATTCCGGATTTGGATATTTTAAAAAAGACTGTATTTTCAAACAAAAGATTTTGTCATTAACTAAATCCGAAATTTCAACAAAATCTTACAATTTCCCTAATATATCGGAAAACGTCTGTACTTCGCGAATTCTAAATCAAAATTAACCAGGCGAGTAACACATCGTAATCAAATCAATAATGCATTATGTAATTCGATCACGAATGAACGGATGACGATTATAAGGTTGATTTGTAGAGATTTCGGATTTGGATTTTTTAAAGAAGACTGTATTTTAAAACAATAGATTTTGTCATTAACTACATCCGAAATTTCAACAAAATCTTACAATTTTGCGAATATATCGGAAAACGTTCGTACTTCGCGAATTCTAAATCAAAACTGACCAGGCGATTAACACAAGGTGATCGAATGAATAATGCATTATGAAATTGGATGACGAATCAACAGATGACGATTATAAGGTGGATTTGTAGAGATTTCGGATTTGGATTTTTTAAAGAAGACTGTATTTTCAAACGAAAGATTTTTTCATTAACTGAATCCGAAATTTCAACACAACCTTACAATTTCCCGAATATATCGGAAAACGTCCGTACACCGCGAATTCTAAGTCAAAACTGACCAGGCGATTAACACAACGCGATCGAATGAATTATGCATTATGTAATTCGGTTACGAATCAACGGATGACGATTATAACGTTGATTTGTAGAGATTCTGGATTTGGATTTTTTAAAAAAGACTGTATTTTCAAACAATAGATTTTGCCATGAACTTAATCCGAAATTACAGCAATATCTTACAATTTCCCGAATATAACTGAAAATGTCCGTACTCCGCGAATTCTAAATCAAAATTGACCAGGCGAGTAACACATCGTAATCAAATGAATAATGCATTATGTAATTCGATCACGAATGAACGGATGACGATTATAAGGTTGATTTGTAGAGATTTCGGATTTGGATATTTTAAAAAAGACTGTATTTTCAAACAAAAGATTTTGTCATTAACTAAATCCGAAATTTCAACAAAATGTTTCAATTTCCCGAATATATCGGAAAACGTTCGCATTCCGCGAATTCTAAATCAAAACTGACCGGTCGATTAACACAACGTGATCGAATGAATAATGCATTATGTAATTCGATGACGAATCAACAGAAGACGATTATAAGAATGATTTGTAGAGATTTCGGATTTGGATGATTTAAAAAATACTGTATTTTCAAACAAAAAATTTTGTCATTAACTAAATCCGAAATTTCAACAAAATCTTACAATTTCCCGAATACATCGGAAAACGTTCGTACTCCGCGAATTCTAAATCAAAACTGACCGGGCGATTAATACATCGTTATAAAATGAATAATGCATTATGTAATTCGATCACGAATAAACGGATGACGATTATAACTTTGATTTGTAGAGATATCGGACTTGGATATTTTAAAAAAGACTGTATTTTGAAACAATAGATTTTTTCATTAACTGAATCCGAAATTTCAACAAAATCTCACAATTTCCCTAATATATCGGAAAACGTCTGTACTTCGCGAATTCTAAATCAAAACTGACCGGTCGATTAACACAACGTGATCGAATGGATAATGCATTATGTAATTCGATGACGAATCAACAGAAGACGATTATAAGGTTGATTTGTAGAGATTTCGGATTTGGATGATTTAAAAAATACTGTATTTTCAAACAAAAAATTTTGTCATTAACTAAATCCGAAATTTCAACAAAATCTTACAATTTCCCGAATACATCGGAAAACGTTCGTACTCGCGAATTCTAAATCAAAACTGACCGGGCGATTAACACAACGTGATCGAATGAATAATGCATAATGTAATTCGATGACGAATCAACAGATGACGATTATATCGTTGATTTGTAGAGATTTCGGATTTGGATTTTTCAAAGAAGACTGTATTTTCAAACAAAAGATTTTGTCATTAACCAAATCCGAAATTTCAACAAAATCTTACAATTTCCCGAATATATCGGAAAACGTCCGTACCCTGCGAATTCTAAATCAAAGCTGACCGGGCGATTAACACAACGTGATCGTATGAATAATGCATTATGTAATTCGATGACGAATCAAAAGATGACGATTATAAGGTTGATTTGTAAAGATTTCGGATTTGGATTTTTTTAAGAGGACTGTATATTAAAACAATAGATTTTGTCATTAACTAAATCCGAAATTTCAACAAAATCTTACAATTTCCCGAATATATCGGAAAACGTTCGTACTCCGCGAATTCTAAATCAAAACTGACCGGGCGATTAACACAACGTGATCGTATGAATAATGCATTATGTAATTCGATGACGAATCAACAGATGACGATTATAAGGTTGATTTGTAGAGATTCCGGATTTGGATATTTTAAAAAAGACTGTATTTTCAAACAAAAGATTTTGTCATTAACTAAATCCGAAATTTCAACAAAATCTTACAATTTCCCGAATATATCGGAAAACGTTCGTACTCCGCGAATTCTAAATCAAAACTGACCGGGCGATTAACACAACGTGATCGAATCAATATTGCATTATGTAATTCGATGACGAATCAACGGATGACAATTATAAGATTTGTAGAGATATCGGACTTGGATATTTTAAAAAAGACTGTATTTTGAAACAATAGATTCTTTCATTAACTGAATCCGAAATTTCAACAAAATCTTACAATTTCCCTAATATATCGGAAAACGTCTGTACTTCGCGAATTCTAAATCAAAATTGACCAGGCGAGTAACACATCGTAATCAAATGAATAATGCATTATGTAATTCGATCACGAATGAACGGATGACGATTATAAGGTTGATTTGTAGAGATTTCGGATTTGGATTTTTTAAAGAAGACTGTATTTTAAAACAATAGATTTTGTCATTAACTAAATCCGAAATTTCAACAAAATCTTACAATTTTGCGAATATATCGGAAAACGTTCGTACTTCGCGAATTCTAAATCAAAACTGACCAGGCGATTAACACAAGGTGATCGAATGAATAATGCATTATGAAATTGGGTGACGAATCAACAGATGACGATTATAAGGTGGATTTGTAGAGATTTCGGATTTGGATTTTTTAAAGAAGACTGTATTTTCAAACGAAAGATATTTTCATTAACTAAATCCGAAATTACAGCAATATCTTACAATTTCCCGAATATAACTGAAAACGTCTGTACTCCGCGAATTCTAAATCAAAACTGACCGGGCGATTACCACAACGTGATCGAATCAATATTGCATTATGTAATTCGATGACGAATCAACGGATGACAATTATAAGATTTGTAGAGATATCGGACTTGGATATTTTAAAAAAGACTGTATTTTGAAACAATAGATTTTTTCATTAACTGAATCCGAAATTTCAACAAAATCTTACAATTTCCCGAATATATCGGAAAACGTTCGTACTCCGCGAATTCTAAATCAAAACTGACCAGGCGATTAACACAAGGTGATCGAATGAATAATGCATTATGAAATTGGATGACGAATCAACATATGACGATTATAAGGTTGATTTGTAGAGATTTCGGATTTGGATTTTTTGAAGAAGACTGTATTTTAAAACAAAAGATTTTTTCATTAACTAAATCCGAAATTTCAACAAAATCTAACAATTACCCGAATATATCGGAAAACGTCCGTACTCCGCGAATTCCAAATAAAAACTGACCAGGCGGTTAACACAAGGTGATCGAATGAATAATGCATCATGTAATTCGATAACGAATCAACGGATGATGATTATAAGGTTGATTTGTAGAGATTTCGGATTTGGTTATTTCAAAGAATGCTGTATATTCAAACAATAGATTTTTTCATTAACTAAATCCGAAATTCAACAAAATCTTACAATTTCCCGAATATATCGAAAAATGTCCGTACTCCGCGAATTCTAAATAAAAACTGACCAGGCGGTTAACACAAGGTGATCGAATGAATAATGCATTATGTAATTCGATGACGAATCAACGGATGATGATTATAAGGTTGATTTGTAGAGATTTCGGATTTGGTTATTTCAAAGAATGCTGTATATTCAAACAATAGATTTTTTCATTAACTAAATCCGAAATTCAACAAAATCTTACAATTTCCCGAATATATCGAAAAATGTCCGTACTCCGCGAATTCTAAATAAAAACTGACCAGGCGGTTAACACAAGGTGATCGAATGAATAATGCATTATGTAATTCGATGACGAATCAACGGATGATGATTATAAGGTTGATTTGTGGAGATTTCGGATTTGGATTTTTTTAAGAAGACTATATTCTCAAACAATAGATTTTGCCATAAACTTGATCCGAAATTTCAACAAAATCATACAATTTCCCGAATTTATCGAAAAACTTCCGTACTCCGCGAATTCCAAATAAAAACTGACCAGGCGGTTAACACAAGGTGATCGAATGAATAATGCATTATGTAATTCGATGACGAATCAACGGATGACGATTATAACGCTGATTTGTAGAGATTTCGGATTTGGATATTTTAAAAAAGACTGTATTTTCAAACAAAAGATTTTTTCATTAACTAAATCCGAAATTTCAACAAAATCTTACAACTTCTCGAATATATCGGAAAACGTCCGTACTCCGCGAATTCTAAATAAAAACTGACCAGGCGGTTAACACAAGGTGATAGAATGAATAATGCATTATGTAATTCGATGACGAATCGACAGATGACGATTATAACGCTGATTTGTAGAGATTTCGGCTTTGGATATTTTAAAAAAGAATGTATTTTCAAACAAAAAATTTTTTCATTAACTAAATCCGAAATTTCAACAAAATTTTACAATTTCCCGAATATATCGGAAAAGGTTCGAACTCCGCGAATTCTAAATCAAAACTGACCGGGCGATTAACACAACGTGATCGAATGAATAGTGCAATATGTAATTCGATCACGAATCAACGGATGACGATTATAAAATTTGTAGAGATTTCGGATTTGGATATTTTAAAGAAGACTGTATTTTCAAACAAATGATATTTTCATTAACTAAATCCGAAATTTCAAAAAAATCTTTTAATTTCCCGAATTTATCGGAAAACGTCCGTACTCCGCGAATTCTGAATCAAAACTGACCGGGCGATTTACACAACACGATCGAATGAATAATGCATTATGTAATTCGATGACGAATCGAAGGATGACAATGATAACGTTGCTTTGGAGTGATTTCGGATTTGGATTTTTTTAAAGAGACTGTTTTTTCGAACAATACATTTCTCCATTGACTAAATCCGAAATTTCAACAAAATCCTACAATTTCATAAATATATCGGAAAACGTCCGTACTCCGCGAATTCTAAATAAAAACTGACCAGGCGATTAACACAACGCGATCGAATCAACAATGCATTATGTAATTCGATGACGAATCAACGGATGACGAAAATAACGTTGATTTGTAGAGATTTCGGATTTGGATATTTCAAAGAATACTGTATATTCAAACAATAGATTTTTTCATTAACTGAATCCGAAATTTCAACAAAATCTTACAATTTCCCGAATATATCGGAAAACGTCTGTACTTCGCGAATTCTAAGAGAAAACTGACCAGGCGATTAACACATCGTAATCAAATTAATAATGCATTATGTAATTCGATGACGATTCAACGGATGACGATTTCGATTTGTAGAGATTTCGGATTTGGATATTTTAAAAAAGACTGTATTTTCAAACAAAAAATTTTTTCATTAACTAAATCCGAAATTTCAACAAAATCTTACAATTTCTCGAATATATCGGAAAACGATCGTACTCCAGGAATTCTAAATCAAAACTGAAGAGACATTATGTAATTCGGTTACGAATCAACGGATGACGATTATAACGTTGATTTGTAGAGAATCCGGATTGGGATTTAAAAAAAAAAATGTATTTTCAAACAATAGATTTAGCCATCAACTTAATCCGAAATTTCAACAAAATCTTACAATTTCCCGAATTTATCGGAAAACGATCGTACTCCGAGAATTCTAAAACAAAACTGACCAGGCGATTCACACAACGCGATCGAATGAATAATGCATTATGTAATTCGGTTACGAATCAACGGATGACGATTATAACGTTGATTTGTAGAGATTCCGGATTTGGATTTTTTAAAAAAGACTGTATTTTCGAATAATAGAATTTGCCATAAACTCAATCCGAAATTCCAGCAATATCTTACAATTTCCCGAATATAACTGAAAATGTCCGTACTCCGCGAATTCTGAATCAAAACTGACCAGGCGATTTACACAACAAGATCGAATGAATAATGCATTATGTAATTCGATGACGAATCAACGGATGACAATTATAACGTTGATTTGTAGAGATTTCGGATTTGGAATTTTTTTGAAAAGAATGTTTTTTCAAACAAAACATTTTTTCATTGACTAAATCCGAAATATCAAAAAAATCCTACAATTTCCCGAATATATCGGATAACGTCCGTATTCTGGGAATTTTAAATCAAAACTGACCAGGCGATTAATACATCGTAATCAAATGAATAATGCATTATGTAGTTCGATGACGAATCAACGGATGATGATTATAACTTTGATTTGTAGAGATTTCTGATTTGGATATTTTAAAAAAGACTGTATTTTAAAACAATAGATTTTTTCATTAACTAAATCCGAAATTTCAAAAAAATCTTACAATTTTCCGAATATAACGGAAAACGTCCGTACTCCGCGAATTCTAAATCAAAACTGACCAGGCGATTCACACAACGCGATCGAATGAATAATGCATTATATAATTCGGTTACGAATCAACGTATAACGATTATAACGTTGATTTCTAGAGATTTCGGAATTGGTAATTAAAAAAAAGACTGTATTTTCAAACAATAGATTATGCCATAAACTTGATCCGAAATTTCAACAATATCTTACAATTTCCTAAATATAACGGAAAACGTCCGTACACCGCGAATTCTGAATCAAAACTGACCGGACGATTTACACAACACGATCGAATGAATAATGCATTATGTGATTCGATGACGAATCAACGGATGACAATCATAATGTTTATTTGTAGAGATTTCGGATCTGGATTTTTCTAAAGAGACTGTTTTTTCAAACAATACATTTTTTCATTAACTAAATCCGAAATTTCAAAAAAATCCTACAATTTCCCGAATATTTCGAAAAACGTCCGTACTCCGCGAATTCTAAATCAAAACTGACCGGGCGATTAATACATCGTAATCAAATGAATAATGCATTATGTAATTCGATAACGAATCAACGGATGACGATTATAACTTTGATTTGTAGAAATTTCGGATTTGGATATTTTAAAAAAGACTGTATTTTCAAACAAAAGATTTTTTCATTAACTAAACTCGAAATTTCAACAAAATCTTACAATTTCCCGAATATATCGGAAAATGTCCGTACTCCGCGAATTCTGAATCAAAACTGACCAGGCGAATCACACAACGCGATCGAATGAATAATGCATTATGTAATTCGGTTACGAATCAACGGATGACGTTTATAACGTTGATTTGTAGTGATTTCGGATTTGGATATTTCAAAGAATGCTGTATATTCAAACAATAGATTTTTTCATTGACTAAATCCGAACTTTCAACAAAATCTTACAATTTCCCGAATATATCGGAAAACGTCCGTACTCCGCGAATTCTAAATGAAAACTGACCAGGCGGTTAATAAATAAATAAATAAATAAATAAATAATTCCTTTATTTCAAATCATCTCCAGGTAAAATTACATAGAGAGGAATGAAATGATGTCAATATCAGCATTCAGCATGTAAGTATATACAATTTAAACAAACTCTGGCAAGTTGTTACAATTTAAAAAATCGCCAAGTGAATATGGTTCCAGTTTGATCAGGAGTTTCCTTATAGTATGTTTGAATTTTATCAGGCTAGACAATCTGCATGTATTTGGTAGTTTATTGTAAAGTTTTATGCACATATAATAGGGACCTTTTTCTGTACTTGTAAGCCGATGAGATGGATAAGTGAGGTTCGTCGTCCTTGTATTATATCCATGGACATAGTTGGACCTTAATTCATCCTGGTGCCTGAAAAAGAACATTAGACACTCAAATATATATAATCCATATATAGTCATAATCTGCATATCCTTGAAAACACCCCTGCAGGTTTCTCTGAATTTCATATGCCTCATTACTCTTATGGTTCTTTTCTATATAATGAAAAGGAGTTGTATGCTGGAGCTGCATCCCCAGAAAACAATCCCATATCTTAGTACAGATTCAAAGTTAGCATGGTACAGTATTTTCAATGTTTTCTCGTCCATATATCTTGACACCACCCTGATTCCATATCCAATGCTACTCAGTCTCAACCCAGTTTTTTCCACATGATTGTTCCAGTCTAAGAACTCATCAATGTGTACTCCCAGGAATCTTGTCTCAGGAACAGGTTTCATTTCCTCACCATTCAGGTTTATGCTATCACCCAGATTAATTCGGGAATTCTTCGTTCTAAACACCATGATATTTGTCTTTGATGCATTCAGTGCCAATTCATTCCTATTGAACCAACTACAGATTCCAGACAAACTGGCCCCTGCCTCCTCAGTTACCTCTGATAGCGTCTTTCCAGAAACCAATATGTTGGTGTCGTCCACATAGTTCACCATTCCATCCATGATAAGGTCATTAATGTAAATGATGAAGAAAATGGGACCTGCATTACTGCCTTGTGCTAGGCCTCTTTCTTTGACTACAATCAAACACAAGGTGATCGAATGAATAATGCATTATGTAATTCGATGACGAATCAACGGATGATGATTATAAGGTTGATTTGTAGAAATTTCGGATTTGGATTTTTTAAAGAAGACTTATTTTCAAACAATAGATTTTGCCATAAACTTGATCCGAAATTTCAACAAAATCATACAATTTCCCGAATTTATCGAAAAATTTCCGTACTCTGCGAATTCTAAATAAAAACTGACCAGGCGGTTAACACAAGGTGATCGAATGAATAATGCATTATGTAATTCGATGACGAATCAACGGATGATGATTATAAGGTTGATTTGTAGAGATTTCGGATTTGGATATTTCAAAGAATGCTGTATATTCAAACAATAGATTTTTTCATTAACTAAATCCGAAATTTCAACAAAATCTTACAATTTCCCGAATATATCGGAAAACGTCCGTACTCCGCGAATTCTGAATAAAAACTGACCAGGCGGTTAACACAAGGTGTTCAATGAATAATGCATTATGTAATTCGATGACGAATCGACGGATGACGATTATATCGCTGATTTGTAGAGATTTCGAATTTGGATATTTTAAAAAAGACTGTATTTTCAAACAAAAGATTTTTTCATTAACTAAATACGAAAATTCAACAAAATTTTACAATTTCCCGAATATATCGGAAAACTTTCGAACTCCGCGAATTCTAAATCAAAACTGACCGGGCGATTAACACAACGTGATCGAATGAATAGTGCAATATGTAATTCGATGACGAATCAACGGACGACGATTATAAGATTTGTAGAGATTTCGGATTTGGATATTTTAAAGAGGACTGTATTTTCAAACAAATGATTTTTTCATTAACTAAATCCGAAATTTCAACAGAATCTTACAATTTCCAGAATTTATCGGAAAACGTCCGTACTCCGCGAATTCTGAATCAAAACTGACCGGGCGATTTACACAACACGATCGAATGAATAATGCATTATGTAATTCGATGACGAATCAAAGGATGACAATAATAACGTTGCTGTGAAGTGATTTCGGATTTGGATTTTTTTAAAGGGACTGTTTTTTCGAACAATACATTTCTCCATTGACTAAATCCGAAATTTCAACAAAATCCTACAATTTCATAAATATATCGGAAAACGTCCGTACTCCGCGAATTCTAAATAGAAACTGACCAGGCGATTAACACAAAGCGATCGAATCAATAATGCATTATTTAATTCGATGACGAATCAACGGATGACGATTATAACGTTGATTTGTAGAGATTTCGAATTTGGATATTTCAAAGAATGCTGTATATTCAAACAATAGATTTTTTCATTAACTAAATCCGAAATTTCAACAAAATCTCACAATTTCCCGAATATATCGGAAAACGTCCGTACTCCGCGAATTCTAAATAAAAACTGACCAGGCGATTAACACATCGTAATCAAATGAATAATGCATTATGCAATTCGATGACGAATCAACGGATGATTGTGAGGGTGGATACTCTTACAACTGATGAAACGGTTTTAACAAAGTTTATTTAAAGATATATTTAACACACTGGTGAATTACACAAAATGGCCGATGGTCGCTTGAAGCTATTAATAGTGAGAGTAGCCTCTATCTATTCGCATTCCCGACAGAACTGGCTTCTGCTCCATTAATAGCACGTGTACCTAACTTAGTTGCGCTTGCGCATTAGGCCGAACATAATATTAGTTGTCAGCAGGTTGCTTTATAGAAGTGGACTGGTCCCAAATCAACTTTGGCCAGCAGTTCTTACTTAAACACCCCCTCCCAAACTGAGGACCTGACAACTTATCAACAGAAAAGTGAAAGTTCCATTTAACTGACTTCGATAAACTGAGAAATATAGAATATATGTCAAGTGTACAATGGTAGATAGTATTTTATTAGAATTAATATGAATCAAGCCTTAAATCTACAACAGGATTGTCAGTGGAACCATACAGAGCTGTTGCTGTGAGGCAATGGAATAGGGATACTTATAGCGAACCAACTGTCCTTAATATTTGGTATGTTATCAATACATTGTGTCCAGGGACCGGAGACCCTTCCCACAAGTGTTATTATACCATCATATCAACTGAAACTGATCAACAGATACATATGCCATAATGCATACATATCACATAGTAGATCAACATATAAATGACATGACTGATCACATACTTAGTATGTTTCATCATATCGGACTAACATGATTAATTCATTACACACATATGTGGTCAGAATTTTGGATTTCGCATCTATCATTTCCAGGGACCGGAGACCCTTCCAAATCAAGACACTAGTATTCGTAAGAGTATGTATCCAGGGACCGGAGACACTTCCTACATGTCTCAAATGAACACTTCAACATGTATATTCATCAAAGTATATCTCCAGGGACCGAAGACCCTTCCAATATAACTCGAACAAATATACAACAAATTTTGAGTATTATCAGATTATGTTTCCAGGAACGACGAACCTGTCCACAATATACAGATAAAACACTCAACAGACATATTACCAAAGTATCTAAGGGATCGAAGATCCTTCAAGATACTAAGATAAACAACAGAATTCATTATCAGAGTATGTTTGAGATCGAAGATCATTTATAACACTACTCAGATAAGGTATACATAATGACTGAAAAAAAAAAGAATTAATATTACTTATGAAATGTTTGATCAAACAGAGCATGTTTTGAGTTTGTCGTTGACATTTCTCATTTTCTTCCTATAATATTGAATTATTATGACTTATTACCCAAACCACCCATTCCCGCTAAATGACATCTCATTTATGTCAAAAGGGATCTAAAATGATCTTTCTCTGAATTATGATCAAAATTAGATTATCTAAATAAAACGTTTTCTATGAATGATGTTTTTGAAATATCTTTTAGATGTCTAGTCTTATGCCTGGCAAAATTCTCATGTCCGTAAAATATCTGAAAATAGATTAGTTTCCAAATATACATCTGAAAAACGTTTATCTTATATCTAATTGTATTAATCGCGAAAGAATCACTGGGCAGACAACTAATAGATATGATATACCATACCAATATTAGACATCAATATCTGACTTTATTGAGACATCTAGATTACATATGGAGAACATCTAGCTGAAATGGTCGAAAACCAGTGACCAGATGAATATCTTTCAGATATATCATTTTGTATCGTCTATGAACATTAGAATTCAAATTGTACCAAATATGTCGATTAATATCTTCAAAGAAGATCATATATTGAAAAAACGTTTATTGGATATCTTAATTTTATAATCATGATGAAATTAATTTTCAGACGGGAAATAGATATCATATACTATATCGATATGACACATCAATATCTGACTTTGTTTAGACGCCTAGATTACATATATAAAACATCTAAGTAAAATGGTCGAAAAACAGTGAACAAATAAATTTCTTCTAGATTTGTCATTGCTAGAACGTCTTTAAACTTCACGATTCCAAGTGTTCCAAATAATAATAAGTCAATGTCATCTATTGAAGTGACCGAAATTAATTATTCATTAACCATATTTCTACGATAGTCAAAAAATTTTGGATCAATCAACATCTTCCTAGTGTATTTTTCAAATTCATTTTGTGTTTTATCATCTAAGTATCAATGTTAAGAAGCACATGTAAGTATTCGTATTTTTACTGATGGGGATGTTTTTCTGGGAGACTTAGTATCAGGATATTAAATTCGTGAAAATTTTCATATGATAAAACTGATTGGACAATTTTTTTAATATAAATCGAAAATCGAGTATGAATATTGGTTCCTATTTCAGAAATAATGATGAAGAATGATTGACTCCTAAATTCAATATGTTAAATATGAATTTCGAACGATATTATTGATTAACCTAAGATACTCTTGAGAGTCTTGAGGAAAAAGGATATTTTTCCGAGTTTGCAGAAAATAGGTGTATGGTTGAAGGTATCCGATCGAGAGATATGCGATGAGAAGGACTAGACACGAACTACGATCGGGTTGGATCGCTTGGTGGCGAACTCTTATCGCAATTCGCAAGAAGTCGCGAACCGGCCATGGGCCAATAGAGTTAAAGTTCATAGTGCATAGCCATTTGAACTTGAACATTCAACATTTCCGTTAGTATACAACCCTTCTTTATAAGAAGGTCAAGTCGGCTAGTGATTGTGTTCGTTTTTTGATTAGTGATTTGTGCTGTAATAATTGAACAAGGTGAGTGCAATTTCTACTTAGGGTAGTTACAGCAGGTAATCCCTTCACACATTAATCAAATTGCTTGAACATAGGAAAATACTATTTACTTCGATATGGTATTAGTTTGGATTTGTGCTCTCTGTTGACAATGATATCCAGTTATCGTTTTCAAATACTTACCTGAATTTTTGGCTACAATAAATTGAAATATAGGTAGATTTAAAATAGAAATATCTTTCATAGATCAATCGTAGAATAAAGTCTATTAAATGATATTCTTTAGATAACCATTGACAAGTCAATACTATTTTGTTAGATAGGTACTATTAATGGTATATATTATATCTAAAATGCGGTCCTCTGAGGAATATCAATCGGAAATTTGACGAATAATCGAATATACAGAGCTTGAAATCTTCGAGGAAATGTTTAGATGTTTTTTAGATCATTTAGGAATTCGAATATTTTTTCGTATTTCGATGTTCGAATTGAAAATTTTGTATCAATTAATCCATAGGAGTTCACTATACAGCAGCGTTTTCTATTTCTATGTAAAATTTACTTGGTGAAGACGGTTATCTGAAAAAGTCTATTGATAGACATCTTCTAGACATCGATTCAGAAGTGAATTTTGAATCACTTCACTCAGGAAACTCTTGCTGAATAATGTAACCCTTATTATAAGTACTAACAAAACAGGATTCAATCTGAAATTTGACGAATAATTGAATATACGGAGTTTGAAATCTTCGAGGAAATGTTTAGATGTTTTTTAGATCATTTGAGAATTCGGATGTTTTTTCGTATTTCGATGTTCGAATTGAAAATTTTGTATAAATTAATCCATAGGAGTTCATTACCGCAGCGTTTTCTATTTCTATGTAGAATTTACTTGGTGAAGAGGGTTATCTGAAAAAGTCTATTGATAGACATCTTCAGACATCGATTCAGAAGTGAATTTTGAATCACTTCACTCAACACTTGCTGAATAATGTAACCCTTATTATTATAAGTAGTTACTTACAAAACAGGATTCAATCTGAAATTTGACGAATAATTGAATATACGGAGTTTGAAATCTACGAGGAAATGTTTAGATGTTTTTTAGATCATTTAGGAATTCGAATGTTTTTTCGTATTTCGATGTTCGAATTGAAAATTCTGTATCAATTAATCCATAGGAGTTCATTAGAGCAGCGTTTTTTATTTCTAAAAAATACTCAGGGTATCTAAAGAGTACGGAAATTGAATCCTATTGATTTATAATTTGTATCTTCAGCTTTTGGTTCATCGCTTTCTTTTCTTCAAAAGAATATTTTTTTGCATATTTTCTCAACTTGAAATTGATATTCAATCAAAAAACATTTAGCCATTTGTAATTTATGTTGCTTCCAGAGGCTGTATATGTTCTCTTCGAAAGTGAAACGCCAGCAGACTTAAATGATGCTGTCATAAAACGGGCCATTCAAGACTGGTTACGACTAGCCAATCAACGGTACGAATATGAGAGGAATAAAAACAAATAGACAATAATCTCATCTATTTATATTATGTTTTTTCCAATTTTATGAATTTGTGTTATGTTTTTGAATTATATTTATTTTTGTTTTTTTTTTATAAATATATTTATTCATCAGAACCCGTTTTTTCTCTTCCAACTCCCATACGAACTGTCAACCATTCCGTATAAATATGAACTCGCCCATCACTAATCTGTAGATTTTCAAGTGGTCAGATTTTATGGATATGATTCGAAGATGTGGATCTTGAATCTACGGAACGTCCATTTTCTTTCACATGGACCCTTCTTCGAAACATATCTTGTGAAATAAATATGTCTAGTTAAGAGGTCATTAATATCACGTTTTTTAAATTATCCTGATATAATTCCAAAGTTGACAACAATTAGAACACAAAAACTGTATATACAATACAAGGTCATTCTAGAAATATCTAACAAACGTTAATCTTTGATCATCTAAAATAGGAGAATACTAACACCATCTTTTTCAATAAATAATCTTTCCTCTAATAGACATTCGATTTCTTCAACGATAAAGACAATGCTCCAAAGTCTAAAGAAGATCTTTGGTGCTACATGATTTAGATGTCCTGATGGCCATGTTTTTCAGATCATCTATATATTATCAGATTGTTGATCGAAGAAAAATGTCAAAAATCTAATTATATATAAACGTTCTCGAATGATAATAATAAAGTACATCCTCAAACGTCTATTATATATCAAACAAAATACCAAATCAGGATAATCTCGAGAATATCAGAAATCGTATTTGTTATAGAGATAATTAGAATTACGTCGAATAGATGTCTAAAGAAGTGATACTTTTCAACGTAAATCTCGCGGACATTTTTCCGTCGAATCTAGGTTAAAGGTTCGATACTTTCTGATGTTTTATAGATCATCTAAAAGTCTATGAGCTATGGTCTATAAAATGTTTTAAAGATGTGTGTGTGTTGTTTGGGTACTTGGTTATCATCTTATGCTTGGATTGGATATTTTCATGCAAATCAAACCTCATAGAATACAAGGTGATCACGAAACTTAGTGAGCTTTGCTGCATTCAATGGTTTTGTTAGAATGTCAGCAATCTGATCATTGGTATTGATCTTCACAATATTAATTTTCTTATCTCTTACGTGTTGACGAATCAATAAATATTTACGTTCCACATACTTCAAGCGGCTTTTACTTGTACTAGCTAGACAGTTACGTCTTGCTGCTTCATTGTCTTCATATATATTAACTGGAAATGCACTGAGACCAAAGTCTCTTCTAATAATTGTGCTAAAAATAGAATTTCATTAGTAGCATGAGTAAGTGCAAGTAAGTTTTGAGCACCATACAACAGGATTACCAAATGCAAAAATCAAAAAGCCTGTGGTCGACTTTTGACCACACTTATCACCTGAAAAATCTGCATCACAATAACATGACAAAATTGGAGATCCTACTGTGAATTTTAGACCTAACTGACTTGTACCTTTCAAATATCTGAAAACTCTTTTAACTAATGTCCAATGATACTGCTGTGGATTAGCTTGGAATCTAGCCAAATAACCTACGGCAAAGGATATATCAGGTCTTGTGAACATACTTAAATACAGCAGGGAACCTATAGCTTTCTTATACGAAAAATCTGCTTCATTCGTTACTTCCGGAACTTTATGATTTCCTTGGGGAACTAAAGGAGTGTCAACTGAATTTGAGTTTTCCATTCGAAATTCCTTCAACATTTCATTAACAAACTGTGTTTGATGAAGAAACAACTGATTTTCTGATCTAGTGGTTTCCAAACCAAGAAATTTTGAAGGAAAGCCAAATTGTTTTACCTTAAAACGTGACTTCAACATATTCACATTTTCCTGAATAAGATTTCTACAACTACCTGTAATTAATAGATCATCAACATATACTAAAATCAAAATGATATTACTATCTTCCTTTTTCTTTTATAAACATGGTTCTCGTAAATTTGATTCGAAACCAGAATCCTTCAGAAAATTATCAAGTGTCATAAACCAACATTTCGGTGCTATAGATAATCCATAAAGAGCTTTTCGTAACTTCAATATTACCTTTGATTCATCAAGATTGATTCCTTCAGGAACACTTACATATTTTGGTCGATCAATTTCACCATGAAGAAATGCTGTTTTGACATCCAACTGTTTCAACGGAATACTTTTCATACCTTGTTTTCTTTCCACAATTTCCCAAACTTCATGTTGGTTTATAGCTTCAAGTTCGGACTGAATGGCAGTAATCCATTTACTACTTTCTGAACATGTCATTGCTTCCAGATATGTTTGAGGTGTTTTACTTGTCTGATAGATTTTGTATCATATACAAAACCAAATGGATTCAAAATTGTGGCATTAACTGAAATTTGCGGGATATCAAGTCCACTGGTTTCATTGCCATCAAAATCATCTAGCTGGGATATTTCTTCATATTCTATCTCATTATTTATCTGAGAGCTAACTGAAACATTTTCTAACATATTTGTAGCACTTGTTTTATCAACAGAATTGTTGGAGCTACTCTGTACTGGACTTGTAGTTCTTACAGAATCAGAGTTTTGTTCAACTGATTTCATTTCAACAGGATTGTTTGCAACTGATGCAACAGAATTGCCAGTAGGTGGTACAATTACCAGTACTGAGATTATACGTGAGTTCTTTAACTCCTTGAACAACATAAGGTAATTTTCCTAAGTAAGAAGATGATATATGACCCATTCTACGATGCCACATACTACCTTCCTGAGCCAACATTTTTAACTGATTACGAGTAAATCTTTTACGTAATTTTCGTGTTTCTCTTCTACTATTATTGACTTTCTTATTGGGTTTGATAACTGAGAGTTTCATTTTAAAACTAGAATTATCTTTCGAACTTAACTGTTTATTTATACTTTCATCTTTATTTACATTAATTTTGTTGATAGTACTTGTATCACCAGGATTGACTCTTGCTGAGATTCGATAAACGCCATCCGATACAAAGAGCAGGGAGATCTTTCTTCTTGATTTTCTAGATAAAATAAATCCATTATTAGCATTTAGCACAAGACTTGTCCCAAACTGAATATTAAATGCACGGACACTGAGAATAGTATCCCTTACTTCGGGGACATACTGAACATTAGCAACCATTTAAGCAACCATTTATGAGTTCATTTCATTGAATACATTCTTTGAAGTTTTGATGTACTAGTAATGGTAAGTGTTCCCTGACCCATTGACATAGTGCTTTCAGTTTCCGATGCCAAAACAACAGATATCGGCTCTTTATAAGCCTGATAGTTCAACAAAATATTCTGTACATTCACTACATGGTGAAATGCACCAGAATCAACTAGAAATGTTGCAAACATACTGAAATTATTCAAATCGAACAATGACTTACTAGATTTTTGATCTTTCAGTTTCCTACAGTCCTTCTTTTCGTGTCACTTCTTATGGCAATAAAAGCAGAATCTCTCTGTGTTCACACATGTGTTTGACTTGTGGAACATCAAACCACATTTTCTGCAACTTGCATCGCGCTTTTCAGCTGGTGTCATTTTCTTTATTTTCTCCAACTGATCCAGTGTGTAAGGACTCTCTTCTGCCCTTTTCTCTTTAAAATAAGGAGACCTCTGTTATATTTTTCATAGAATTTTATAAGGTGTTATTAATTTTCAATTGTATAGTAGCCATTTGATGTTTCCAAGGTTTTCAAAAAAAAAAAGATTGATTGAAAAAATATATTTGACGACTGTTGACAGATTTTTCATTTTTGACCATATTTTCGACCTTCGACCGGATATAAAGCAATTATTTACAGGTAAAGACTCTAACAACCTCTTTGCTGGATATTTCTCTTTCTTTGAACCATCCCTGTTTGTTCGATCAGACCTATTCTCTAAACAAAAATCACAACAATTATTATCATCTCTCTTACCACATTTGATGCAGAGCACTGAAACTGAATTAGGATTAGCAAAAGTACATTCTCCAATGGGATCGTCAATACAAAAAGAGCATACAGTATACACTTCATTGATCTCAGTATTGAGATTCTCACCCGTAATACCAAAACACTCGGAACAAATATCCAAACTATCATTTGATTCATTCTTTCACATACTGTTTTCTGCTTCCCTGAAATATTGGCTATTCGACACCTCCAGAAAGGCATTCTTGACGAATTCATACGTCCTCGTTTCCTCTGGTAGTGTAGCCATTGTGGTGAAAAACGCCAAGAAACCATTAGCATCCTTGATTTTGTGTAGAAAATATCCCACGATGATCTTCGGGTCCAACGGAAAGCCAAGTTCCTTGAATTCTTGAACTCCCTTTTCAAATTGTGAGACGAAGTTCACCGGGTTCATCATCGGATAAAATGTGATTTTTCCAAAATTGTCCAATACTTCCACCATTTTTTGAACGTCATTTTTGCCGAACATTTGAATCAGTTTTTTGAAGGCTTCAGCTGCCGATTCTTCGCTTTCTATTACAGCTCTGGGAGCGTGCTGCAAAGATGCTTTCAAGTATTGTAGGACTTGAGCGTTGTACATGTTTTTCCTCATCTACGCTCATGCTACACTCTGGTCCACCCATGTTGTGCAGTAAAAATTGGGATCTTCCTAGGGCCCTAATGTCACGTTCGACTCTTTGTTTCCATGAACGGGAATTGGAATGACCCCTCAGCTTGTCGCTGTTCTCAAATTGAGGTATTATGAAGGTGGGTATATTGATCTTCTCCACAGATGGTTCCGTTTTTGTGCTTCCTGTTGACGTTGCCGGAGGATTCAAGTTATTTATTTGCTCTGTCAACATCTTCACGAAATTGGTGTTCGTGAGCATTGCAAAAATGTTTTCTGGTTCTCCCATCGTTGACCTTTCGCTTGCATCGGATTGGTCCATCTCGATCATCTCTTCTTGATTGAACATGCTTGTTGTTTTGATGTTGAACACGTGGTCTTGTAGTCTTCTGTTTAACACGTGGTCTTCTAGTCTTCTGTTTGACACGTGGTCTTGTAGTCTTCTGTTTGTTAATTAATACGCACGCACATACACACAAGCGCTGCTACCATGTGAGGGTGGATACTCTTACAACTGATGAAACGGTTTTAACAAAGTTTATTTAAAGATATATTTAACACACTGGTGAATTACACAAAATGGCCGATGGTCGCTTGAAGCTATTAATAGTGAGAGTAGCCTTTATCTATTCGCATTCCCGACAGTACTGGCTTCTGCTACATTAATAGCACGTGAACCTAACTTAGTTGCGCTTGCGCATTAGGCCGAACATAATATTGGTTGTCAGCAGGTTGCTTTATAGAAGTGGACTGGTCCCAAATCAACTTTGGCCAGCAGTTCTTACTTCAACAATGATGATTATAAGGTTGATTTGTAGAAATTTTGGATTTGGATTTTTCAAAGAAGACTATATTTTCAAACAATAGATTTTGCCATAAACTTGATCCGAAATTTCAACAAAATCTTACAATTTTCCGAATTTAACGGAAAACGTCTGTACTCCGCGAATTCTGAATCAAAACTGACCAGGCGATTAACACAACGTGATCGAATGAATAATGCATTATGTAATTCGATGACGAATCAACGGATGACGATTATAACGCTGATTTGTAGAGATTTCGGATTTGGATATTTCAAAAAAGACTGTATTTTCAAACAAAAGATTTTTTCATTAACTAAATCCGAAATTTCAACAAAATTTTACAATTTCCCGAATATATCGGAAAACGTTCGAACTCCGCGAATTCTAAATCAAAACTGACTGGGCGATTAACACAACGTGATCGAATGAATAGTGCAATATGTAATTCGATGACGAATCAACGGATGACGATTATAAGATTTGTAGAGATTTCGGATTTGGATATTTTAAAGAAGACTGTATTTTCAAACAAATGATTTTTTCATTAACTAAATCCGAAATTTCAACAAAATCTTACAATTTCCCGAATTTATCGGAAAACGTCCGTACTTCGCGAATTCTGAATCAAAACTGACCGGGCGATTTACACAACACGATCGAATGAATAATGCATTATGTAATTCGATGACGAATCGAAGGATGACAATAATAACGTTGATTTGGAGTGATTTCGGATTTGGATTTTTTTTTTCGAACACTACATTTCTCAATTGACTAAATCCGAAATTTCAACAAAATCCTACAATTTCATGAATATATCGGAAAACGTCCGTACTCCGCGAATTCTAAATAAAAACTGACCAGGCGATTAACACAACGTGATCGAATGAATAATGCATTATGTAATTCGATGACGAATCAACGGATGATGATTATAAGGTTGATTTGTAGAAATTTCGGATTTGGATTATTTTAAGAAGACTATATTTTCAAACAATAGATTTTACCATGAACTTGATCCGTACTCCGTGAATTCTAAATCAAATCTGACCAGGCGATTATGACGTTGATTTGTAGAGATTTCGGATTTGGATATTTCAAAGAATACTGTATATTTAAACAATGGATTTTTCATTAACTGAATCCGAAATTTCAACAAAATCTTAAAATTTCCCGAATATATCGGAAAACGTCTGTACTTCGCGAATTCTAAGTAAAAACTGACCAGGCGATCAACACATCGTAATCAGATGAATAATGCATTATGTAATTCGATGACGATTCAGCGGATGACGATTTCGATTTGTAGGGATTTCGGATTTGGATATTTTGAAAAAGACTGTATTTTCAAACGAAAGATTTTTTCATTAACTAAATCCGAAATTTCAACAAAATCTTACAATTTCCCGAATATATCGGAAAACGTCCGTACCCCGCGAATTCTATATCAAAACTGACCAGGCGATTTACACAACGCAATCGAATGAATAGTGCATTATGTAATTCGGTGACGAATCAACGGATGACGATTATAACGTTGATTTGTAGAGATTTCGGATTTGGATTTTTTTAAAGAGACTGTTTTTTCAAACAATACATTTTTTCATTGACAAAATCCGAAATTTCAACGAAATCCTACAATTTCATGAATATATCGGAAAACGTCTGTACTTCGCGAATTCTAAGTAAAAACTGACCATTGGATTAACACATCGTAATCAAATGAATAATGCATTATGTAATTCGATGACGATTCAACGGATGACGATTTCGATTTGTAGAGATTTCGGATTTGCATATTTTAAAAAAGACTGTATTTTCAAACAAAAGATTTTTTCATTAACTAAATCCGAAATTTCAACAAAATCTTACAATTTCCCGACAATATCGGAAAACGTCCGTACCCCGCGAATTCTATATCAAAACTGACCAGGCGATTTACACAACGCAATCGAATGAATAGTGCATTATCTAATTCGGTGACGAATCAACGGATGACGATTATAACGTTGATTTGTAGAGATTTCGGATTTGGATTTTTTTAAGATACTGTTTTTTCAAACAATCCATTTTTTCATTGACAAAATCCGAAATTTAAACCAAATCCTACAATTTCATGAATATATCGGAAAACGTCTGTACTTCGCGAATTCTAAGTAAAAACTGACCAGGCGATTAACACATCGTAATCAGATGTATAATGCATTATGTAATTCGATGACGATTCAACGGATGACGATTTCGATTTGTAGAGATTTCGGATTTGGATATTTTAAAAAAGACTGTATTTTCAAACAAAAGATTTTTTCATTAACTGAATCCGAAATTTCAACAAAATCTTACAATTTCCCGAATATATCGGAAAACGTCCGTACCCCGCGAATTCTATATCAAAACTGACCAGGCGGTTAACACAAGGTGATCGAATGAATGAATGCATCATGTAATTCGATGACGAATCAACAGATGACGATTATAAGGTTGATTTGTAGAGATTTCGGATTTGGATTTTTTTTAAGAGACTGTTTTTTCAAACAATCCATTTTTTCATTGACAAAATCCGAAATTTCAACAAAATCCTACAATTTCATGAATATATCGGAAAACGTCTGTACTTCGCGAATTCTAAGTAAAAACTGACCAGGCTATTAACACATCGTAATCAAATGAATAATGCATTATGTAATTCGACGACGATTCAACGAATGACGATTTCGATTTGTAGTGATTTCGGATTTGGATTTTTTTAAAGAGCCTGTTTTTTCAAACAATACATTTTTTCATTGACAAAATCCGAAATTTCAACGAAATCCTACAATTTCATGAATATATCGGAAAACGTCTGTACTTCGCGAATTCTAAGTAAAAACTGACCATTGGATTAACACATCGTAATCAAATAAATAATGCATTATGTTATTCGATGACGATTCAACGGATGACGATTTCGATTTGTAGAGATTTCGGATTTGGATATTTTAAAAAAGACTGTATTTTCAAACAAAAGATTTTTTCATTAACTAAATCCGAAATTTCAACAAAATCTTACAATTTCCCGAATATATCGGAAAACGTCCGTACCCCGCAAATTCTATATCAAAACTGACCAGGCGATTTACACAACGCAATCGAATGAATATTGCATTATGTAATTCGGTGACGAATCAACGGATGACGATTATAACGTTGATTTGTAGAGATTTCGAATTTGGATTTTTTTTAAGAGACTGTTTTTTCAAACAATCCATTTTTTCATTTACAAAATCCGAAATTTCAACAAAATCCTACAATTTCATGAATATATCGGAAAACGTCTGTACTTCGCGAATTCTAAGTAAAAACTGACCAGGCGATTAACACAACGTAATCAAATGAATAATGCATTATGTAATTCGACGACGATTCAACGGATGACGATTTCGATTTGTAGAGATTTCGGATTTGGATATTTTAAAAAAGACTGTATTTTCAAACAAAAGATTCTTTCAATCCGAAATTCAACAAAATCTCACAAATTCCCGAATATATCGGAACACGTCCGTACACCGCGAATTCTAAATCAAAACTGGCCGGGCGATTAATACATCGTAATCAAATGAATAATGCATTATGTGATTCGATCACGAATAAACGGATGACGATTGTAACTTTGATTTGTAGAGATTTCGGATTTGGATATTTTAAAAAAGACTTTATTTTGAAACAATAGATTTTTCCATTAACTAAATCCGAAATTTCGACAAAATCTTAAAATTTTCCGAAAATATCGGAAAACGTCCGTACTTCGCGAATTCTGAATCAAAACTGACCAGGCGATAACCACAACGTGATCGAATGAATAATGCATCATGTAATTCGATGACGAATCAACAAATGACGATTATAAGGTTGATTTGTAGAGATTTCGGATTTGGATTTTTTTGAGAAGACTATATTTTCAAACAATAGATTTTACCATGAACTTGATCCGAAATTTCAACAAATTCTTACAATTTCCCGAATATATCGGAAAACGTCCGTACTCCGCGCATTCTAAATAAAAACTGACCAGGCGGTTAACACAAGGTGATCGAATGAATAATGCATTATGTAATTCGATGACGAATCGACGGATGACGATTATAACGCTGATTTGTAGAGATTTCGGATTTGGATATTTTGTGATAGGCTTTTCGTACTCTGGCAGCTCCTTACGGTTGCTCGGGCGCCAGTGGGGCAATCAGTCAAACCCCACGTCTCTCACAGAATCCCCAACGAATTGGAGAGCCCGGGTAGACTTGAGTATGAGTGGAGAAGGGTATCGATGAAGACTAGGGCGGTAGCGTCTTCTAAGTGTCTGCTTTTCAACGGTCTTTAGGCGTTAGAAAGAGTACTTACCTCTTCTAACTAAACTCTTAGATGAAACTGATTTAATGAATAGACTCTCACTGGCAAAATAATTGGCAACAAAAATAAATATTCAACTATTTATTTCTATTAAAATAAACTATACACAAAAGAAAATAGACAGGTACACTAAATCGTGGACGTCAACGGCTGTGTCTGGTCGGCGCAGGACGGCTGGCAATATTTCACTTCAGGAAAATGGACGGTTTCGGAAATATACGGAAGTAAGTCAAGTTTCAATTAAAATAAGTGTAAAGAAACATGCACGGTTTCGGAAAAATATTTCAACTAAGGCAAGACACAATTGAATGAAAAGTACGAACGGTTTTAAAAATAATGAACGGAATTCAGTCAGGTCAAAATTTAAAAAAAACACCAGTTCACCGGGGTACGCCCTCTATCTCTGTCTCGGTGGTTTGTCTATGATCCGGTGTCCTTCGGTCTCTCTCTCTCTCTCTCGGTGACCTCAAGCTGGCTGACTGTCAAACAGCGGCCACAGAGTCCGGCAGTGAGGGTATTTGACGGTTATGAAATCCCAACTCTATGTTCGGCGAATCTAACCTATAACTATAATTCAAACGGTTGGAAATCGGGATGAAACGGTCAAATATTCAGGAATCGGAAAAATCAGGGGGGCCCAACGTCCTCCTGGGACCCAAATGCTACCCTACGGTAACGGAAAGCTATATACAGCAGGAAAAGGTTAGCTCACGGTTTTTAGCCAAGCACAAGTCTAGAGAGAATATTATTCCACAAAGGTGCAATGAAGCGGTAATAATTTCAAATAATTGGTAAGTACGGTTTTCACTTGACAATCACCTCACTCGTTCAACTCTCAACAACGATTCATACTGATCTTGACCTTCAGCGACGGAACTCGAAGAAGTAGGTACCCCGGAAAATTGTCCCCACCATGGGTAACTCAGTCCCCCATTGGATAAACTCAAATTGTTCGGTAAATCAACGGGCTCGGAAAGAGACAGAAACAATTGAAGAGAAGGAAAAACTGAACAAGTTGAAAGACCTTTTTCGAGTCAGAAAAAGTACGGTTCAACGGAAAGAATTCTAAAATATATGAATTCTGAAAACAAAATATATTCGGTCTCCGCTACAAATATGGGACTGGTCGGTGGAAAACAATGACATGAAATCAATCGGTAAATCCCCCCTATGATAATTTGACGGTTTTCTTCCGAAATACTTCGATTGTCAGGTCCTATTAAGAAAGTATCGGCAGAGAAATTTCCTTTTCGTGGCGGGGTAAAATCTGCCTCGTCACAATTTTGAAAAAGACTGTATTTTCAAACAAGAGATTTTTTTATTAACTAAATCCGTAATTTCAACAAAATTTTACAATTTCCCGAATATATCGGAAAACGTTCGAACTCCGCGAATTCTAAATCAAAACTGACCAGGCGATTAACAGAACGTGATCGAATGAATAGTGCAATATGTAATTCGATGACGAATCAACGGATGACGATTATAAGATTTGTAGAGATTTCGGATTTGGATATTTTAAAGAAGACTGTATTTTCAAACAAATGATTTTTTCATTAACTAAATCCGAAATTTCAACAAAATCTTACAATTTCCCGAATTTCTCGGAAAACGTCCGTACCCCGCGAATTCTATATCAAAACTGACCAGGCGATTAACACAACGCGATCGAATCAATAATGCATTATGTAATTCGATGACGAATCAACGGATGACGATTATAACGTTGATTTGTAGAGATTTCGGATTTGGATATTTCAAAGAATGCTGTATATTCAAACAATAGATTTTTTCATTAAATAAATCCGAAATTTCAACAAAATCTTACAATTTCCCGAATATATCGGAAAACGTCCGTACTCCGCGAATTCTAAATGATAACTGACCAGGCGATTAACACAACTTGATCGAATGAATAATGCATTATGCAATTCGATGACGAATCAACGGATGATGATTATAAGGTTGATTTGTAGAAATTTTGGATTTGGATTTTCTAAAGAAGACTATATTTTCAAACAATAGATTTTGCCATAAACTTGATACGAAATTTCAACAAAATCTTACAATTTCCCGAATTTATCGGAAAACGTCTGTACTCCGCGAATTCTGAATCAAAACTGACCAGGCGATTGACACAACGCGATCGAATCAATAATGCATTATGTAATTCGATGACGAAACAACGGAAGACGATTATAAGATTTGTAGAGATTTCGGATTTGGATATTTTAAAGAAGACTGTATTTTCAAACAAATGATTTTTTCATTAACTAAATCCGAAATTTCAACAAAATCTTACAATTTCCCGAATTTATCGGAAAATGTCCGTACTCCGTGAATTCTGAATCAAAACTGACCGGGCGATTTACACAACACGATCGAATGAATAATGCATTATGTAATTCGATGACGAATCGACGGATGACAATAATAATGTTGATTTGTAGAGATTTCGGATTTGGATTTTTTTGAAGAGACTGTTTTTTCGAACACTACATTTCTCAATTGACTAAATCCGAAATTTCAACAAAATCCTACAATTTCATGAATATATCGGAAAACGTCCGTACTCCGCGAATTCTAAATAAAAAATGACCAGGCGATTAACACAACGTGATCGAATGAATAATGCATTATGTAATTCGATGACGAATCAACGGATGATGATAATAAGGTTGATTTGTAGAGATTTCAGATTTGGATTTTTTAAAGAAGACTATATTTTCAAACAATAGATTTTACCATGAACTTGATCCGAAATTTCAACAAATTTTTACAATTTTCCGAATATATCGGAAAACGTCCGCTACTCCGCGAATTCTAAATCAAATCTGACCAGGCGATTAACACAACGCGATCGAATCAATAATGCATTATGTAATTCGATGACGAAGCAACGGATGACGATTATAACGTTGATTTGTAGAGATTTCGGATTTGGATATTTCAAAGAATACTGTATATTCAAACAATAGATTTTTTCATTAACTGAATCCGAAATTTCAACAAAATCTTACAATTTCCCGAATATATCGGAAAAAGTCTGTACTTCGCGAATTCTAGGTAAAAACTGAACAGGCGATTAACACAACGCGATCGAATGAATAATGCATTATGTAATTCGGTTACGAATCAACGGATGACGATTATAACGTTGATTTGTAGAGATTTCGGATTTGGATTTTTTTAACACTCCAGTACTCGCGCGTCCGATAGATACATAAGCAATACGTGGAGCTTGGGGTATTGTAGTACCCCGCGCGAGTACTGGAGTGTTAAAGAGACTGTTTTTTCAAACAATACATTTTTTCATTGACAAAATCCGAAATTTCAACGAAATCCTACAATTTCACGAATATTTCGGAAAACGTCTGTACTCCGCGAATTCTAAGTAAAAACTGACCATTGGATTAACACATCGTAATCAAATAAATAATGCATTATGTAATTCGATGACGATTCAACGGATGACGATTTCGATTTGTAGAGATTTCTGATTTGGATATTTTAAAAGAGACTGTATTTTCAAACAAAAGATTTTTTCATTAACTAAATCCGAAATTTCAACAAAATCTTACAATTTCCCGAATATATCGGAAAACGTCCGTACCCCGCGAATTCTATATCAAAACTGACCAGGCGATTTACACAACGCAATCGAATGAATAGTGCATTATGTAATTCGGTGACGAATCAACGGATGACGATTATAACGTTGATTTGTAGAGATTTCGGATTTGGATTTTTTTTAAGAGAGTGTTTTTTCAAACAATCCATTTTTTCATTGACAAAATCCGAAATTTCAACAAAATCCTACAATTTCATGAATATATCGGAAAACGCCTGTACTTCGCGAATTCTAAGTAAAAACTGACCAGGCGATTAACACATCGTAATCAAATGAATAATGCATTATGTAATTCGACGACGATTCAACGGATGACGATTTCGATTTGAAGAGATTTCGGATTTGGATATTTTAAAAAAGACTGTATTTTCAAACAAAAGATTTTTTCATTAACTAAATCCGAAAATTCAACAAAATCTTACAAATTCCCGAATATATCGGAAAACGTCCGTACCCCGCGAATTCTCAATCAAAACTGGCCGGGCGATTAATACATCGTAATCAAATGAATAATGCATTATGTGATTCGATCACGAATAAACGGATGACGATTATAACTTTGATTTGTAGAGATTTCGGATTTGGATATTTCAAAAAAGACTTTATTTTGAAACAATAGATTTTTTCATTAACTAAATCCGAAGTTTCGACAAAATCTTAAAATTTTCCGAATTTATCGGAAAACGTCTGTACTCCGCGAATTCTGAATCAAAACTGACCAGGCGATTGACACAACGCGATCGAATCAATAATGCATTATGTAATTCGATGACGAGTCAACGGATGACGATTATAAGATTTGTAGAGATTTCGGATTTGGATATTTTAAAGAAGACTGTATTTTCGAACAAATGATTTTTTCATTAACTAAATCCGAAATTTCAACAAAATCTTACAATTTCCCGAATTTATCGGAAAACGTCCGTACTCCGCGAATTCTGAATCAAAACTGACCGGGCGATTTACACAACACGATCGAATGAATATTGCATTATGTAATTCGATGACGAATCAAAGGATGACAATAATAACGTTGCTTTGGAGTGTTTTCGGATTTGGATTTTTTTAAAGGGACTGTTTTTTCGAACAATACATTTCTCCATTGACTAAATCCGAAATTTCAACAAAATCCTACAATTTCATAAATATATCGGAAAACGTCCGTACTCCGCGAATTCTAGATGAAAACTGACCAGGCGATTAAAACAACGCGATCGAATCAATAATGCATTATGTAATTCGATGACGAATCAACGGATGACGAATATAACGTTGATTTGTAGAGATTTCGGATTTGGATATTTCAAAGAATACTGTATATTCAAACAATAGATTTTTTCATTAACTGAATCCGAAATTTCAACAAAATCTTACAATTTCCCGAATATATCGGAAAACGTCTGTACTTCGCGAATTCTAAGTAAAAACTGACCAGGCGATTAACACATAGTAATCAAATGAATAATGCATTATGTAATTCGATGACGATTCAACGGATGACGATTTCGATTTGTAGAGATTTCGGATTTGGATATTTTAAAAAAGACTGTATTCTCAAACAAAAGATTTTTTCATTAACTAAATCCGAAATTTCAACAAAATCTTACAATTTCCCGAATATATCGGAAAACGTTCGTACCCCGCGAATTCTATATCAAAACTGACCAGGCGATTAACACAACGCGATCGAATCAATAATGCATTATGTAATTCGATGACGAATCAACGGATGACGATTATAACGTTGATTTATAGAGATTTCGGATTTGGATATTTCAAAGAATGCTGTATATTCAAACAATAGATTTTTTCATTGAATAAATCCGAAATTTCAACAAAATCTTACAATTTCCCGAATATATCGGAAAACGTCCGTACTCCGCGAATTCTAAATAAAAACTGACCAGGCGATTAACACAACGTGATCGTATGAATAATGCATTATGCAATTCGATGACGAATCAACGGATGATGATTATAAGGTTGATTTGTAGAAATTTTGGATTTGCATTTTTCAAAGAAGACTATATTTTCAAACAATTGATTTTACCATGAACTTGATCCGAAATTTCAACAAATTCTTACAATTTTCCGAATATATCGGAGAACGTCCGCTACTCCGCGAATTCTAAATCAAATCTGACCAGGCGATTTACACAACACGATCGAATGAATAATGCATTATGTAATTCGATGACGAATCAAAGGATGACAATAATAACGTTGATTTGGAGTGATTTCGGATTTGGATTTTTTTAAAGAGATTCTTTTTTCGAACACTACATTTCTCAATTGACTAAATCCGAAATTTCAACAAAATCCTACAATTTCATGAATATATCGGAAAACGTCCGTACTCCGCGAATTCTAAATAAAAACTGACCAGGCGATTAACACAACGTGATCGAAAGAATAATGCATTATGTAATTCGATGACGAATCAACGGATGATGATAATAAGGTTGATTTGTAGAGATTTCGGATTTGGATATTTCAAAGAATACTGTATATTCAAACAATAGATTTTTTCATTAACTGAATCTAAAATTTCAACAAAATCTTACAATTTCCCGATTATATCGGAAAAAGTCTGTACTTCGCGAATTCTAGGTAAAAACTGAACAGGCGATTAACACAACGCGATCGAATGAATAATGCATTATGTAATTCGGTTACGAATCAACGGATGACGATTATAACGTTGATTTGTAGAGATTTCGGAATTGGATATTTGAAAAAAGACTGTATTTTCAAACAATATATTATGCCATAAACTTGATCCGAAATCTCTACAATATCTTACTATTTCCTGAATATAACGGAAAACGTCCGTACTCCGCGAATTCTGAATCAAATCTGACCGGGCGATTTACACAACACGATCGAATGAATAATGCATTATGTAATTCGATGACGAATCAACGGATGACAATAATAATGTTGATTTGTAGAGATTTCGGATTTGGATTTTTCTAAAGTGACTGTTTTTTCAAACAATACATTTTTTCATTGACTAAATCCGAAATTTCAAAAAAATCCTACAATTTCCCGAATATATCGGAAAACGTCCGTACTCCGCGAATTCTGAATCAAAACTGACCGGGCGATTAATACATCGTAATCAAATGAATAATGCATTATGTAATTCGATGACGAATCAACGGATGCCGATTATAACTTTGATTTGTAGAAATTTCGGATTTGGATATTTCAAAAAAGACTGTATTTTCAAACAATAGATTTTTTCATTGAATAAATCCGAAATTTCAACAAAATCTTACAATTTCCCGAATATATCGGAAAACGTCCGTACTCCGCGAATTCTAAATAAAAACTGACCAGGCGATTAACACAACGTGATCGTATGAATAATGCATTATGCAATTCGATGACGAATCAACGGATGATGATTATAAGGTTGATTTGTAGAAATTTTGGATTTGCATTTTTCAAAGAAGACTATATTTTCAAACAATTGATTTTACCATGAACTTGATCCGAAATTTCAACAAATTCTTACAATTTTCCGAATATATCGGAGAACGTCCGCTACTCCGCGAATTCTAAATCAAATCTGACCAGGCGATTTACACAACACGATCGAATGAATAATGCATTATGTAATTCGATGACGAATCAAAGGATGACAATAATAACGTTGATTTGGAGTGATTTCGGATTTGGATTTTTTTAAAGAGATTCTTTTTTCGAACACTACATTTCTCAATTGACTAAATCCGAAATTTCAACAAAATCCTACAATTTCATGAATATATCGGAAAACGTCCGTACTCCGCGAATTCTAAATAAAAACTGACCAGGCGATTAACACAACGTGATCGAAAGAATAATGCATTATGTAATTCGATGACGAATCAACGGATGATGATAATAAATTTGATTTGTAGAGATTTCGGATTTGGATATTTCAAAGAATACTGTATATTCAAACAATAGATTTTTTCATTAACTGAATCTAAAATTTCAACAAAATCTTACAATTTCCCGAATATATCGAAAAAAGTCTGTACTTCGCGAATTCTAGGTAAAAACTGAACAGGCGATTAACACAACGCGATCGAATGAATAATGCATTATGTAATTCGGTTACGAATCAACGGATGACGATTATAACGTTGATTTGTAGAGATTTCGGAATTGGATATTTGAAAAAAGACTGTATTTTCAAACAATATATTATGCCATAAACTTGATCCGAAATTTCTACAATATCTTACTATTTCCTGAATATAACGGAAAACGTCCGTACTCCGCGAATTCTGAATCAAATCTGACCGGGCGATTTACACAACACGATCGAATGTATAATGCATTATGTAATTCGATGACGAATCAACGGATGACAATAATAATGTTGATTTGTAGAGATTTCGGATTTGGATTTTTCTAAAGTGACTGTTTTTTCAAACAATACATTTTTTCATTGACTAAATCCGAAATTTCAAAAAAATCCTACAATTTCCCGAATATATCGGAAAACGTCCGTACTCCGCGAATTCTGAATCAAAACTGACCGGGCGATTAATACATCGTAATCAAATGAATAATGCATTATGTAATTCGATGACGAATCAACGGATGCCGATTATAACTTTGATTTGTAGAAATTTCGGATTTGGATATTTCAAAAAAGACTGTATTTTCAAACAAAAGATTTTTTCATTAACTAAATCCGAAATTTCAACAAAATCTTACAATTTCCCGAATATATCGGAAAACGTCTGTACTTCGCGAATTCTAAGTAAAAACTGACCAGGCGATTAACACAACGCGATCGAATCAATAATGCATTATGTAATTCGATGACGAATCAACGGATGACGAATATAACGTTGATTTGTAGAGATTTCGGATTTAGATATTTCAAAGAATACTGTATATTCAAACAATAGATTTTTTCATTAACTGAATCCGAAATTTCAACAAAATCTTACAATTTCCCGAATATATCGGAAAACGTCTGTACTTCGCGAATTCTAAGTAAAAACTGACCAGGCGATTAACACATCGTAATCAAATGAATAATGCATTATGTAATTCGATGACGATTCAACGGATGACGATTTCGATTTGTAGAGATTTCGGATTTGGATATTTTAAAAAAGACTGTATTTTCAAACAAAAGATTTTTTCATTAACTAAATACGAAATTTCAACAAAATCTTACAATTTCCCGAATATATCGGAAAACGTTCGTACCCTGCGAATTCAATATCAGAACTGACCAGGCGATTAACACAACGCGATCGAATCAATAATGCATTATGTAATTCGATGACGAATCAACGGATGACGATTAAAACGTTGATTTGTAGAGATTTCGGATTTGGATATTTCAAAGAATGCTGTATATTCAAACAATAGATTTTTTCATTAACTAAATCCGAAATTTCAACAGAATCTTACAATTTCCCGAATATATCGGAAAACGTCCGTACTCCGCGAATTCTAAATAAAAACTGACCAGGCGATTAACACATCGTAATCAAATGAATAATGCATTATGCAATTCGATGACGAATCAACGGATGATTGTGAGGGTGAATACTCTTACAACTGATGAAACGGTTTTAACAAAGTTTATTTAAAGAAATATTTAACACACTGGTGAATTACACAAAATGGCCGATGGTCGCTTGAAGCTATTAATAGTGAGAGTAGCCTTTATCTATTCGCATTCCCGACAGAACTGGCTTCTGCTCCATTAATAGCACGTGTACCTAACTTATGTAGTTGCGCTTGCGCATTAGGCCGAACATAATATTAGTTGTCAGCAGGTTGCTTTATAGAAGTGGACTGGTCCCAAATCAACTTTGGCCAGCAGTTCTTACTTCAACACCCCCTCCCAAACTGAGGACCTGACAACTTATCAACAGAAAAGTGAAAGTTCCATTTAACTGACTTCGATAAACTGAGAAATATAGAATATATGTCAAGTGTACAATAGTAGATAGTATTTTATTAGAATTTATATAAATCAAGCCTTAAATCTACAACAGGATTGTCAGTGGAACCATACAGAGCTGTTGCTGTGAGGCAATGGAATAGGGTTCCTTACAGCGAACCAACTGTCCTTAATATTTGGTATGGTATCAATACATTGTGTCCAGGGACCGGAGACCCTTCCCACAAGTGTTATTATACCATCATATCAACTGAAACTGATCAACAGATACATATGCCATAATGCATACATATCACATAGTAGATCAACATATAAATGACATGACTGATCACATACTTAGTATGTTTCATCATATCGGACTAACATGATTAATTCATTACACACATATGTGGTCAGAATTTTGGATTTCGCATCTATCATTTCCAGGGACCGGAGTCCCTTCCAAATCAAGACACTAGTATTCGTAAGAGTATGTATCCAGGGACCGGAGACCCTTCCTACATGTCTCAAATGAACACTTCAGCATGTATATTCATCAAAGTATATCTCCAGGGACCGAAGACCCTTCCAATATAACTCGAACAAATATACAACAAATTTTGAGTATTATCAGATTATGTTTCCAGGAACGAAGAACCTGTCCACAATATACAGATAAAACACTCAACAGACATATTACCAAAGTATCTAAGGGATCGAAGATCCTTCAAGATACTAAGATAAACAACAGAATTCATGATCAGAGTATGTTTGAGATCGAAGATCATTTATAACACTACTCAGATAAGGTATACATAATGACTGAAAAAAAAAAGAATTAATATTACTTATGAAATGTTTGATCAAACAGAGCATGTTTTGAGTTTGTCGTTGACTTTTCTCATTTTCTTCCTATAATATTGAATCATTATGACTTATTACTTGGTTATCATCTTATGCTTGGATTGGATATTTTCATGCAAATCAAACCTCATAGAATGCAAGGTGATCACGAAACTTAGTGAGCTTTGCTGCATTCAATGGTTTTGTTAGAATGTCAGCAATCTGGTCATTGGTATTGATCTTCACAATATTAATTTTCTTATCTCTTACGTGTTGACGAATCAATAAATATTTACGTTCCACATACTTCAAGCGGCTTTTACTTGTACTAGCCAGACAGTTACGTCTTGCTGCTTCATTGTCTTAATATATATTAACTGGAAATGCTCTGAGACCCACAGTCTCTTCTAATAATTGTGCTAAAAATAGAATTTCATTAGTAGCATGAGTAAGTGCAATAAATTCCGCTTTTGCTGAACTTTGCGCTTTTGTTGATTGAAGTTTTTAGCACCATACAACAGGATTACCAAATGCAAAAATCACAAAGCCTGTGGTCGACTTTTGACCACACTTATCACCTGAAAAATCTGCATCACAATAACATGACAAAATTGGAGATCCTACTGTGAATTTTAGACCTAACTGACTTGTACCTTTCAAATATCTGAAAACTCTTTTAACTAATGTCCAATGATACTGCTGTGGATTAGCTTGGAATCTAGCCAAATAACCTACGGCAAAGGATATATCAGGTCTTGTGAACATACTTAAATACAGCAGGGAACCTATAGCTTTCTTATACGGAAAATCTGCTTCATTCGTTACTTCCGGAACTTTATGATTTCCTTGAGGAACTAAAGGAGTGTCAACTGAATTTGAGTTTTCCATTCGAAATTCCTTCAACATTTCATTAACAAACTGTGTTTGATGAAGAAACAACTGATTTTCTGATCTAGTGGTTTCCAAACCAAGAAATTTTGAAGGAAAGCCAAATTGTTTTACCTTAAAACGTGACTTCAACATATTCACATTTTCCTGAATAAGATTTCTACAACTACCTGTAATTAATAGATCATCAACATATACTAACATCAAAATGATATTACTATCTTCCTTTTTCTTTTATAAACATGGTTCTCGTAAATTTGATTCGAAACCAGAATCCTTCAGAAAATTATCAAGTGTCATAAACCAACATTTCGGTGCTATAGATAATCCATAAAGAGCTTTTCGTAACTTCAATATTACCTTTGATTCATCAAGATTGATTCCTTCAGGAACACTTACATATTTTGGTCGATCAATTTCACCATGAAGAAATGCTGTTTTGACATCCAACTGTTTCAACGGAATACTTTTCATACCTTGTTTTCTTTCCACAATTTCCCAAACTTCATGTTGGTTTATAGCTTCAAGTTCGGACTGAATGGCAGTAATCCATTTACTACTTTCTGAACATGTCATTGCTTCCAGATATGTTTGAGGTGTTTTACTTGTCTGATAGATTTTGTATCATATACAAAACCAAATGGATTCAAAATTGTGGCATTAACTGAAATTTGCGGGATATCAAGTCCACTGGTTTCATTGCCATCAAAATCATCTAGCTGGGATATTTCTTCATATTCTATCTCATTATTTATCTGAGAGCTAACTGAAACATTTTCTAACATATTTGTAGCACTTGTTTTATCAACAGAATTGTTGGAGCTACTCTGTACTGGACTTGTAGTTCTTACAGAATCAGAGTTTTGTTCAACTGATTTCATTTCAACAGGATTGTTTGCAACTGATGCAACAGAATTGCCAGTAGGTGGCACAACAGATATGTCCGTAATGGACGCAACAGAATTGCCTACAGAGGGCGTAACACAAACGTTCTCACTGGACTCAACAGATTCAGACGAAACTGTTAATTCATCACTTGGGACTGATAACTTTGATTCATACGACTTGTAGGTCAACTCTTCATTTATTAGAACATTACAAGATGTAATAGTTTTACAGGTTTTAGGATCATACAACAAATAGCCAGTATCGGTATATCCTATTAAATACATTGTGCTAGATCTTGCATTCAACTTTTTACCTTTTGGAACATTTTCATTTTTAACTTCTGCCTGTGAACCGAAAATTCTTATATTTTGCAGATCGGCTTGTTTTCCATAGAGTTTTTCATATGGAGTCAAAAAGTCTAATGATGAATGAGGCGTGCGATTGTATAGATAGCAAGCAGTCGAAAATGCAAAACCCCAGAAAGTATTTGGAAAGCCTGATTCAAATAACAAGGCTCTACCCCTTTCTTGGAGTGTTCTATTGAACCTTTCAGCAGTTCCATTATGCTCATGTTGACAAGGTTCTGCTAACTGAATTTGAATACCAAACTGATCGAGAACTTGTTGACAAGATTCGCTGATGAACTCTGTTCCATTATCACAACCTAATTTTCTGAATTGACCAGGACTAGGAAATAATGACTGAAGATAGTTCAAAGCAGACTTCAAAAACTTGAAAGTTTCAGACTTTTGTTTCATCTGGAAAATTTGTGCATATCTTGAATAATCATCTAGAACAATTAAAATATACTTTTTCTTAGTGTAATGTGTTGGCGGATTGACAGTTAATAGATCTGAATGAAGAATTTCACAAGCTCTAGTGGCTCGATCTCTTTCTTTTGCACATGTTTTTCTGGTCATTTTTGCTTTAGAACAAATTGTACAATTACCAGTACTGAGATTATACGTGAGTTCTTTAACTCCTTGAACAACATAAGGTGATTTCCTAAGTAAGAAGATGATATATGACCCATTCTACGATGCCACATACTACCTTCCTGAGCCAACATTTTTAACTGATTACGAGTAAATCTTTTACGTAATTTTCGTGTTTCTCTTCTACTATTATTGACTTTCTTATTGGGTTTGATAACTGAGAGTTTCATTTTAAAACTAGAATTATCTTTCGAACTTAACTGTTTATTTATACTTTCATCTTTATTTACATTAATTTTGTTGATACTACTTGTATCACCAGGATTGAATCTTGCTGAGATTCGATAAACGCCATCCGATACAAAGAGCAGGGAGATCTTTCTTCTTGATTTTCTAGATAAAATAAATCCATTATTAGCATTTAGCACAAGACTTGTCCCAAACTGAATATTAAATGCACGGACACTGAGAATAGTATCCCTTACTTCGGGGACATACTGAACATTAGCAACCATTTAAGCAACCATTTATGAGTTCATTTCATTGAATACATTCTTTGAAGTTTTGATGTAAGTGTTCCCTGACCCATTGACATAGTGCTTTCAGTTTCCGATGCCAAAACAACAGATATCGGCTCTTTATAAGCCTGATAGTTCAACAAAATATTCTGTACATTCACTACATGGTGAAATGCACCAGAATCAACTAGAAATGTTGCAAACATACTGAAATTATTCAAATCGAACAATGACTTACTAGATTTTTGATCTTTCAGTTTCCTACAGTCCTTCTTTTCGTGTCACTTCTTATGGCAATAAAAGCAGAATCTCTCTGTGTTCACACATCGTTGACCTTTCGCTTGCATCGGATTGGTCCATCTCGATCATCTCTTCTTGATTGAACATGCTTGTTCTTTTGATGTTGAACACGTGGTCTTGTAGTCTTCTGTTTAACACGTGGTCTTCTAGTCTTCTGTTTAACACGTGGTCTTGTAGTCTTCTGTTTGTTAATTAATACGCACGCACATACGCACAAGCGCTGCTACCATGTGAGGGTGGATACTCTTACAACTGATGAAACGGTTTTAACAAAGTTTATTTAAAGATATATTTAACACACTGGTGAATTACACAAAATGGCCGATGGTCGCTTGAAGCTATTAATAGTGAGAGTAGCCTTTATCTATTCGCATTCCCGACAGTACTGGCTTCTGCTACATTAATAGCACGTGAACCTAACTTAGTTGCGCTTGCGCATTAGGCCGAACATAATATTGGTTGTCAGCAGGTTGCTTTATAGAAGTGGACTGGTCCCAAATCAACTTTGGCCAGCAGTTCTTACTTCAACAATGATGATTATAAGGTTGATTTGTAGAAATTTTGGATTTGGATTTTTCAAAGAAGACTATATTTTCAAACAATAGATTTTGCCTTAAACTTGATCCGAAATTTCAACAAAATCTTACAATTTTCCGAATTTAACGGAAAACGTCTGTACTCCGCGAATTCTGAATCAAAACTGACCAGGCGATTAACACAACGTGATCGAATGAATAATGCATTATGTAATTCGATGACGAATCAACGGATGACGATTATAACGCTGATTTGTAGAGATTTCGGATTTGGATATTTCAAAAAAGACTGTATTTTCAAACAAAAGATTTTTTCATTAACTAAATCCGAAATTTCAACAAAATTTTACAATTTCCCGAATATATCGGAAAACGTTCGAACTCCGCGAATTCTAAATCAAAACTGACCCGGCGATTAACACAACGTGATCGAATGAATAGTGAAATATGTAATTCGATGACGAATCAACGGATGACGATTATAAGATTTGTAGAGATTTCGGATTTGGATATTTTAAAGAAGACTGTATTTTCAAACAAATGATTTTTTCATTAACTAAATCCGAAATTTCAACAAAATCTTACAATTTCCCGAATTTATCGGAAAACATCCGTACTCCGCGAATTCTGAATAAAAACTGACCGGGCGATTTACACAACACGATCGAATGAATAATGCATTATGTAATTCGATGACGAATCGAAGAATGACAATAATAACGTTGATTTGGAGTGATTTCGGATTTGGATTTTTTTTTCGAACACTACATTTCTCAATTGACTAAATCCGAAATTTCAACAAAATCCTACAATTTCATGAATATATCGGAAAACGTCCGTACTCCGCGAATTCTAAATAAAAACTGACCAGGCGATTAACACAACGTGATCGAATGAATAATGCATTATGTAATTCGATGACGAATCAACGGATGATGATTATAAGGTTGATTTGTAGAAATTTCGGATTTGGATTATTTTAAGAAGACTATATTTTCAAACAATAGATTTTACCATGAACTTGATCCGAAATTTCAACAAATTCTTACAATTTTCCGAATATATCGAAAAACGTCCGTACTCCTTGAATTCTAAATCAAATCTGACCAGGCGATTATGACGTTGATTTGTAGAGATTTCGGATTTGGATATTTCAAAGAATACTGTATATTTAAACAATGGATTTTTCATTAACTGAATCCGAAATTTCAACAAAATCTTAAAATTTCCCGAATATATCGGAAAACGTCCGTACTCCGCGAATTCTGAATAAAAACTGACCGGGCGATTTACACAACACGATCGAATGAATAATGCATTATGTAATTCGGTGACGAATCAACGGATGACGATTATAACGTTGATTTGTAGAGATTTCGGATTTGGATTTTTTTAAAGAGACTGTTTTTTCAAACAATACATTTTTTCATTGACAAAATCCGAAATTTCAACGAAATCCTACAATTTCATGAATATATCGGAAAACGTCTGTACTTCGCGAATTCTAAGTAAAAACTGACCATTGGATTAACACATCGTAATCAAATGAATAATGCATTATGTAATTCGATGACGATTCAACGGATGACGATTTCGATTTGTAGAGATTTCGGATTTGGATATTTTAAAAAAGACTGTATTTTCAAACAAAAGATTTTTTCATTAACTAAATCCGAAATTTCAACAAAATCTTACAATTTCCCGACAATATCGGAAAACGTCCGTACCCCGCGAATTCTATATCAAAACTGACCAGGCGATTTACACAACGCAATCGAATGAATGGTGCATTATCTAATTCGGTGACGAATCAACGGATGACGATTATAACGTTGATTTGTAGAGATTTCGGATTTGGATTTTTTTAAGATACTGTTTTTTCAAACAATCCATTTTTTCATTGACAAAATCCGAAATTTAAACCAAATCCTACAATTTCATGAATATATCGGAAAACGTCTGTACTTCGCGAATTCTAAGTAAAAACTGACCAGGCGATTAACACATCGTAATCAGATGTATAATGCATTATGTAATTCGATGACGATTCAACGGATGACGATTTCGATTTGTAGGGATTTCGGATTTGGATATTTTAAAAAAGACTGTATTTTCAAACAAAAGATTTTTTCATTAACTGAATCCGAAATTTCAACAAAATCTTACAATTTCCCGAATATATCGGAAAACGTCCGTACCCCGCGAATTCTATATCAAAACTGACCAGGCGGTTAACACAAGGTGATCGAATGAATAATGCATCATGTAATTCGATGACGAATCAACAGATGACGATTATAAGGTTGATTTGTAGAGATTTCGGATTTGGATTTTTTTTAAGAGACTGTTTTTTCAAACAATCCATTTTTTCATTGACAAAATCCGAAATTTCAACAAAATCCTACAATTTCATGAATATATCGGAAAACGTCTGTACTTCGCGAATTCTAAGTAAAAACTGACCAGGCGATTAACACATCGTAATCAAATGAATAATGCATTATGTAATTCGACGACGATTCAACGGATGACGATTTCGATTTGTAGTGATTTCGGATTTGGATTTTTTTAAAGAGCCTGTTTTTTCAAACAATACATTTTTTCATTGACAAAATCCGAAATTTCAACGAAATCCTACAATTTCATGAATATATCGGAAAACGTCTGTACTTCGCGAATTCTAAGTAAAAACTGACCATTGGATTAACACATCGTAATCAAATAAATAATGCATTATATTATTCGATGACGATTCAACGGATGACGATTTCGATTTGTAGAGATTTCGGATTTGGATATTTTAAAAAAGACTGTATTTTCAAACGAAAGATTTTTTCATTAACTAAATCCGAAATTTCAACAAAATCTTACAATTTCCCGAATATATCGGAAAACGTCCGTACCCCGCAAATTCTATATCAAAACTGACCAGGCGATTTACACAACGCAATCGAATGAATAGTGCATTATCTAATTCGGTGACGAATCAACGGATGACGATTATAACGTTGATTTGTAGAGATTTCGGATTTGGATTTTTTTAAGATACTGTTTTTTCAAACAATCCATTTTTTCATTGACAAAATCCGAAATTTAAACCAAATCCTACAATTTCATGCATATATCGGAAAACGTCTGTACTTCGCGAATTCTAAGTAAAAACTGACCTGGCGATTAACACATCGTAATCAGATGTATAATGCATTATGTAATTCGATGACGATTCAACGGATGACGATTTCGATTTGTAGGGATTTCGGATTTGGATATTTTAAAAAAGACTGTATTTTCAAACAAAAGATTTTTTCATTAACTGAATCCGAAATTTCAACAAAATCTTACAATTTCCCAAATATATCGGAAAACGTCCGTACCCCGCGAATTCTATATCAAAACTGACCAGGCGGTTAACACAAGGTGATCGAATGAATAATGCATCATGTAATTCGATGACGAATCAACAGATGACGATTATAAGGTTGATTTGTAGAGATTTCGGATTTGGATTTTTTTTAAGAGACTGTTTTTTCAAACAATCCATTTTTTCATTGACAAAATCCGAAATTTCAACAAAATCCTACAATTTCATGAATATATCGGAAAACGTCTGTACTTCGCGAATTCTAAGTAAAAACTGACCAGGCGATTAACACATCGTAATCAAATGAATAATGCATTATGTAATTCGACGACGATTCAACGGATGACGATTTCGATTTGTAGAGATTTCGGATTTGGATATTTTAAAAAAGACTGTATTTTCAAAAAATATATAATGCCATAAACTTGATCCGAAATTTCAACAAAATCTTACAATTTCCTGAATATATCGGAAAACGTCCGTACCCCGCGAATTCTATATCAAAACTGACCAGGCGATTAACACAACGCGATCGAATCAATAAAGCATTATGTAATTCGATGACGAATCAACGGATGACGATTATAACGTTGATTTGTAGAGATTTCGGATTTGGATATTTCAAAGAATGCTGTATATTCAAACAATAGATTTTTTCATTAAATAAATCCGAAATTTCAACAAAATCTTACAATTTCCCGAATATATCGGAAAACGTCCGTACTCCGCGAATTCTAAATAAAAACTGACCAGGCGATTAACACAACGTGATCGAATGAATAATGCATTATGCAATTCGATGACGAATCAACGGATGATGATTATAAGGTTGGTTTGTAGAAATTTTGGATTTGGATTTTTCAAAGAAGACTATATTTTCAAACAATAGATTTTGCCATAAACTTGATCCGAAATTTCAACAAAATCTCACAATTTCCCGAATTTATCGGAAAACGTCTGTACTCCGCGAATTCTGAATCAAAACTGACCAGGCGATTGACACAACGCGATCGAATCAATAATGCATTATGTAATTCGATGACGAGTCAACGGATGACGATTATAAGATTTGTAGAGATTTCGGATTTGGATATTTTAAAGAAGACTGTATTTTCAAACAAATGATTTTTTCATTAACTAAATCCGAAATTTCAACCAAATCTTACAATTTCCCGAATTTATCGGAAAATGTCCGTACTCCGCAAATTCTGAATCAAAACTGACCGGGCGATTTACACAAAACGATCGAATGAATAATGCATTATGTAATTCGATGACGAATCAACGGATGACAATAATAATGTTGATTTGTAGAGATTTCGGATTTGGATTTTTCTAAAGAGACTGTTTTTTCAAACAATACATTTTTTCATTGACTAAATCCGAAATTTCAAAAAAATCCTACAATTTTCCGAATATATCGGAAAACGTCGGTACTCCGCGAATTCTGAATCAAAACTGACCGGGCGATTAATACATCGTAATCAAATGAATAATGCATTATGTAATTCGATGACGAATCAACAGATGCCGATTATAACTTTGATATGTAGAAATTTCGGATTTGGATATTTGAAAAAAGACTGTATTTTCAAACAATATATTATGCCATAAACTTGATCCGAAATTTCGACAATATCTTACTATTTCCTGAATATAACGGAAAACGTCCGTACTCCACGAATTCTGAATCAAAACTGACCAGGCGATTAACACAACGTGATCGAATGAATAATGCATTATGTAATTCGATGACGAATCAACGGATGATGATAATAAGGTTGATTTGTAGAGATTTCAGATTTGGATTTTTTAAAGAAGACTATATTTTCAAACAATAGATTTTACCATGAACTTGATCCGAAATTTCAACAAATTCTTACAATTTTCCGAATATATCGGAAAACGTCCGCTACTCTGCGAATTCTAAATCAAAACTGACCAGTCGATTAACACAACGCGATCGAATCAATAATGCATTATGTAATTCGATGACGAGTCAACGGATGACAATAATAATGTTGATTTGTAGAGATTTCGGATTTGGACTTTTCTAAAGAGACTGTTTTTTCAAACAATACATTTTTTCATTGACTAAATCCGAAATTTCAAAAAAATCCTACATTTTCCCGAATATATCGGAAAACGTCCGTACTCCGCGAATTCTGAATCAAAACTGACCGGGCGATTAATACATCGTAATCAAATGAATAATGCATTATGTAATTCGATGACGAATCAACAGATGCCGATTATAACTTTGATTTGTAGAAATTTCGGATTTGGATATTTCAAAAAAGACTGTATTTTCAACAAAAGATTTTTTCAATAACTGAATCCGAAATTTCAACAAAATCTTAAAATTTTCCGAAAATATCGAAAAACGTCCGTACTTCGTTAATTCTGAATCAAAACTGACCAGGCGATTAACTCAACGTGATCGAATGAATAATGAATGCATCATGTAATTCGATGACGAATCAACAGATGACGATTATAAGGTTGATTTGTAGAGATTTCGGAATTGGATATTTAAAAAAAAACTGTATTTTCAAAAAATATATAATGCCATAAACTTGATCCGAAATTTCAACAAAATCTTACAATCTCCTGAATATATCGAAAAACGGCCGTACCCCGCGAATTCTAAATCAAAACTGGCCGGGCGATTAATACATCGTAATCAAATGAATGATGCATTATGTGATTCGATCACGAATAAACGTATGACGATTATAACTTTGATTTGTAGAGATTTCGGATTCGGATATTTTAAAAAAGACTGTATTTTGAAACAATAGATTTTTTCATTAACCAAATCCGAAATTTCGACAATATCTTACTATTTCCTGAATATAACGGAAAACGTCCGTACTCCACGAATTCTGAATCAAAACTGACCAGGCGATTAACACAACGTGATCGAATGAATAATGCATTATGTAATTCGATGACGAATCAACGGATGATGATAATAAGGTTGATTTGTAGAGATTTCAGATTTGGATTTTTTAAAGAAGACTATATTTTCAAACAATAGATTTTACCATGAACTTGATCCGAAATTTCAACAAATTCTTACAATTTTCCGAATATATCGGAAAACGTCCGCTACTCTGCGAATTCTAAATCAAATCTGACCAGTCGATTAACACAACGCGATCGAATCAATAATGCATTATGTTAAGTCGTCTCACAGTAAATAAAATTCCGGTGTATCTCAAACTTGTCTTTTTTATCGTCACTTCACATTGACATTCAATTACAACTATTGTCATCAAGGGACCTACTATTATTTTTCAAACAAATTTCTAAGGGTGTGATAAATATATAAATTCAACAAAACATAACATTTCTCCCCGCCGTGGCAGAAGTATCATCTTTGTCCACTATCTTCGATATCCAATCTACATAACTTGGTAACAGGTCGTTTATAAGAACCATTCGCTGTTTTCACTTGAACGACTCTAATTTTTCCATCGGGGCCCGGAAAAATCTTTTCAATTAATCCGAGTTTCCAGGATTTTCTAGGAGCGGTATCATCTATAACTATAACTACATCATGTAGCTTCATAGGTCTGCCATCGTTCCTCCACTTCGTTCTTTTGGTCAAAGTCGGTAGATATTCCCTCGTCCATCTTTTCCAGAACGAGTTTCTTAATTCTTGAGCTCGTCTCCATTGTCCCCTTAAATTTCCATTTTCAGATTCGAAAGCTGTCGAATAATTTGTAGCATCCAAAAGAAAATGGTTTGGTGTTAAGGCCTCCAAGTCATCAGGATCAACAGATACTTTCGTGATTGGTCTAGAGTTCACAATTTTTTCGCATTCTGCAAATAAGGTAAGGAGTAGCTCGTCCTTCAATATCTGATTATTTAGAATAACATGAAATGTAGTTTTCACTGAACTCACTAGTCTCTCCCATGCACCGCCCATATGGGGAGAAGCAGGTGGAATGAATTTCCATTCAATATTTCTCACTAACATTTCTTGTTTCAAATTCTCCTTATCCATTTCTTTTACAACTTTCTTCAGTTCCTCAGAGGATCCTCTAAAATTAGTTCCATTATCGGAATAAATTTGCAGAGGTTGTCCTCTTCTTGCTATCATTCGTCTCACTGCCATTAGCGTTGACTCCGTTGATAAAGAGTGTGCTACTTCAAGATGTACAGCTCTTATCGATAAACAGGTGAAAATAACTCCCCATCTTTTCTCGCGTCGACGTCCAACTGTTACATACAGGGGTCCGAAATAATCAATTCCTGTGTATGTGAATGCATGAGCTGGTGGAGTCAATCTGAATGTCGGAAGTTGGCCCATTTGTGGAATTGCAGGTTTAGCTTTTAAAATTCGGCATTTTTTACATTCTGCAAATGTGGTCTTCACGGCTGATCTACCATCAATAATCCAAAATTTTTGTCTAGCAGTATTCAATACAGTTTCGATACCTTGATGAGCACATTGTTCATGGTAATGATGCAGTAGTAATTTAGTCAACCTATGTTTAGATGGCAATATTATGGGTCTTCTGGTTGTCATTTCCATTTGTGTGGCCAAGTCAGTCCGTCCACTCACTACCAAAACTCCATTTTTATCCATGACCGGTGAAAGTTGTTTTAGTCTACTCTGATTCTTCAAGCACATGCTTTTCTTTAAGAAAGAGATTTCTTCTGGAAAACTTTCCAGTTGACATTGCTTGATTAATCTGATTTCAGCTTCTTCAAGGTCTGAAGTGGTAATTTCTGCTATAATTTGACTATTTTTGGAACGAAGTTTTGAAATCAACAATTTAGCGACTACCAGCACCCAGGCCGTGGCTCTAATCAACCTCATCCATTTGGAAAAACGGTTTATATCCGGTAAACAGGAATCATTTTCTAGAATAGTGGCCAAAAATTCTATCGGTTGAATATCTTCTTCATCTTCAGAATTTTTCGAAATTCCCCCACAGTCGGTTTTCTTGATCGGCCATGTCATTTCATGGTGGAGTTGTAGAAATTCTGGTCCATTATGCCAACGATTGAAATCCAAATTATTTCCATCATCAAAATAGGTTCTTGTGGCATTGTCGGCAGCATTTGACTTGGATGGAACCCAATGCCAATCAGAACTGTCTGTTGACTCTTGAATTTCACCTACGCGATGAGATTCAAATTGTCCCAGTTTACTCCCATCGTTTTTGATCCAGTGAAGTACTGTTGTTGAATCAGTCCATAGGTACGTTTTGTCAATTTTGATTTCTAACGTTTTGATCAGCATTTTCTTGAGTCTTGATCCCATTAAAGCGGCTTGAAGTTCGAGTCTCGGAATTGAAATCGGTTTGTTCGGTGCCACCCTAGCTCTAGCAAAAATTAAAGATACATCGATTGATGTCTGGGCGATCATTCGTAGGTAAGCTACAGAAGCGTACGCCCTTTTGCTCGCATCACAGAATATATGTAACTCTACTCTTTCAGCCTTAGAAATACTCGTTGAATAGCACCTAGGTATAGAAATATTTGTAATTTTTTGAAGATCCAAAAGCCATAATTTCCATGTCTTATATTGTTCATGTTCGACTGAATCATCCCAACCAATTCCGGATTTCCATATATCTTGAATGAGGATTCTTCCTCGTACTGTCAAATTAGCAATAAGTCCTAATGGGTCGAAAATGGACATCACTATTTTCAGAATTTGTCTTTTCGTTGTGCCATTTCTGGTTTCGACCTCAAAAATGTTGGATTTCAGTTTAAAACAGAAGCTATCTAGTTTTGAATCCCAGGAAAGTCCTAAAATTCGTTGTATCGACCTATCAGAGTCCAAATCAAGATCTTTGCATATAAAATCTTCTTGTGTAGAAAGAGCATCCATAACATCTTTAAAGTTTGATGTCCAGTCGACTAATTCAAATCCACCCAAATTTTGAATACGTTTCACTTCAAAAATCTTTTCTAAGGCTTCGTCTACAGTGTCGGTGCAGTCTAAATAATCATCGACATAGTGTTTCATCTCAATAGCGTCCAAAATATCTTGTCTTTGTGTTAGTTGTCGGGCATTCAAATTCTTAACGAATTGTGCGCAAGTAGGAGAACAGGTAGCACCAAATGTCATGACCTGCTTTTCGTAAACATCGTGTGGTTTTTCGGTATTTCCTTCTCTCCAGAGAAATCTTTGGGAGCATTGATCCGAAGTAATGATCTTTACTTGATGGAACATCTCACGAACATCACTGCAGAAGGCGATCTTTCGTTGTCTAAACTTTATCAATACTTCCACCAATGGTTGTAAGAGGTCTGGTCCAGCAAGTAAATTTTCATTTAGGGAAGTTCCACACGACTTTGAAGCAGCATCGAAAAAAGTCGTAGCTTGGCTGGTTTATTCGGATTTATTACTCCAAAATGCGGTAAGTACCAGCAACGAGGACCTTCTTCAGATGCTTCTTCAGCTGACAGCTTCCTGGCATATCCTTTCCTTAAGTAACTTTCAATTTTCTCACAGTATCTTCTCTTGAAATTTTCATCTTTGTGCATTTGTTTTTCCACACACATAAGTCTTCGAACGGCTACATTTTTACTTTCAGGCAAGTCAATATCGTTCTCCCTCCAGAGCAGTCCTATTTCAAATCGGTCACCGATTCGTTTTGCAGTTTTTTGCATTATTTCAAGCGCCCTGCTGTCTTTTTTGTTGGATTTTATAGCTACTTGAACTCCAAAGGCTTCAGTACTAAAAGAGTGTTTCACCATCTTGTGGAGCTCGTCGTCAGCAACCGTTTCACAATGACAAATATGAAAGGAATGAAAAATTCCCTTATTGCCATGATAATTGTCCACATCACCGTGTAAAATCCAACCGAGATTGGTTTTTGTTGCAAGTGGAGAATTTTCTGGACCCTGAATAACTCTTCTGGCCACTGTGAGTCGGATGTTATCTTGGCCTAAAAGAATCATCGGACGTCCTTGAATTTCATTGAAAGGAAAACCCTGTAAGTGAGGATATTTCTTCCAGTCTGTTTCCTTAATGACTTGAACAGGTAAAGATAGATTTTCCACAGATCTCACATTTTTCATGGTGAATCTCTTGGCATTTTCATGGATTCCCGATATATCAAGGTCTAGGCGATGAGAATCTTCGTAGCACGATGTCATATTATTCGTCCATTGTATACAAAGAGATTCCACATTCCCTTCTATTTCCAGGTGGTCAACAATGGATTTGTCTATGAGAGTCACAGTCGAAGCTTCATCACAGAGTGCAATGGTTTCCAGAAAATCATTTTTTCCATACAATCTCACCTTGATCATCCGCAAAAGAATATTTGCCGCACCTTGTCCCACAGCAAGAACGTTTTCCTTTCTAAGATCTTCCGTCTGGGTAGACTGTGTATATTCGAAATTTTGTTGTGATTGATCTTTATGAAGGAGCTTATGATGAGATCGTTTGCAGTTATTGATACCGCATTGACGTTTGGATCTGCATTTCATTGTCTGGTGATTGTTTTTCAGGCATGAGAAACATAATTTTCTTCTGGTCACAGTCTCCCATCTGGTCTCAACATCGTCTTGATTTATTTTTGAACAATCCTGGATATAATGTCCTTTTTCTCGACAATACGTACACAATTTGTCAGTTTTCTTGCTATCAGCTGTCGTCAGAGTAGTCTCATATCGTTTTGTCGAAGAATATACGAATGGCTTCGATCTAGGCTCCGTTTTATTCATTGTTGAAGAACTCGGTCTACTCACGTAACATGCTGCTGCTGCTATGTCTGAAATCCAATCTGAGAGATCACTGAGGTCAACAGTACCATGTTTTTTCATAACTTCCTCCCCCCAGCGAAGTTTAATCATATCTGGAAGCTTTTGTACGATGTCTCGAACCAATGTAGGATTCTGAAGATGTTCGTTATAACCCAAGGATTTGATTGTTGCGACTAAACAAGTTATATGGTTTGAAAATTTGATCAAACTCTCTATATTATGTTCTCTGATCGGTGTCACAGCTTTAACCCTTGATATAAGTCCATCGATTATTAGATCAGGACGTCCGAACCTCATTTCTAATATCTTCAGCACTGAATCATCAGGTGAAATCATCATGCCCGATACGGCTAGTTTGGCCTCACCTTTTAAACATTTTTGCAATTTTATCATCATTTCCTCAGAAGAATATTCACACAATGAGGCAATTTTTCTGAATTGTGTGATGAATACTGGCCACTCTTCAGGGTTACCGTCAAAGTGAAGAATGTCTTTCTCTACAACTTGGCGTGCAATAAATTGATCTCGTCTTGGAGCACTACCTACTGATTTCACAGCTTCACTTATGGTATGGCATAATCGTTCGATGTCGGATGGTTCTGGAGAACGCATGGGTCTCTTATCTGGTATTGTCAGTCTTGGAGCTTTCTCTACTACATCCATTTTCCGTCTGGGAGTATTGTCTGGAACATTTTGTCTTTGACTTCTTGAACTATGCAATGATCTACCCGAAGATCTTTCCATGTCATCTGAAACCTGGGTCTCAAACACTTTCTGCTCTAGCTCTAACAATTGTAATTTATCTTCTAGTTTCTTCATTTCTATGGCTTGTTTGATTTTTGCAACTTCAACAGCATGCTTTCGTCTTTTTAATTCAACACTACTTGAGTTCGATTGTCTAGAACATACTGAAGGAACAGATGCAGTCTCTTGTTTGTCGTCCGCAGATGGAAGAACTTTTCGATGAATCGAGTGATTTTTGGTTGTGTTGTCCTCTTCATCTACTTCTAGAACTGCATCTTTTCCTTTCATTTGATTCAGTTTTGAATGACTTTCTTCTGAAATCTTTGACATTCCACTGACGGACTTCCTTTTTGACGAACCAAATTCTGGTGGCCATAAGTAACAATCGGCAAGTCTAGTGTTGATACCTGCATTACGTCTTGTTGTATTATTTTCTTCCGAATTTTTGTCCATAACTGTCTTTGGGTCTATATCTATCCAAGAACTAATTCATCCGGCTCGAAGGACCAATGTTAAGTCGTCTCACAGTAAATAAAATTCCGGTGTATCTCAAACTTGTCTTTTTTATCGTCACTTCACATTGACATTCAATTACAACTATTGTCATCAAGGGACCTACTATTATTTTTCAAACAAATTTCTAAGGGTGTGATAAATATATAAATTCAACAAAACATAACACATTATGTAATTCGATGACGAGTCAACGGATGACAATAATAATGTTGATTTGTAGAGATTTCGGATTTGGGCTTTTCTAAAGAGACTGTTTTTTCAAACAATACATTTTTTCATTGACTAAATCCGAAATTTCAAAAAAATCCTACAATTTCCCGAATATATCGGAAAACGTCCGTACTCCGCGAATTCTGAATCAAAACTGACCGGGCGATTAATACATCGTAATCAAATGAATAATGCATTATGTAATTCGATGACGAATCAACAGATGCCGATTATAACTTTGATTTGTAGAAATTTCGGATTTGGATATTTCAAAAAAGACTGTATTTTCAAACAAAAGATTTTTTCAATAACTAAATCCGAAATTTCAACAAAATCTTAAAATTTTCCGAAAATATCGAAAAACGTCCGTACTTCGTTAATTCTGAATCAAAACTGACCAGGCGATTAACTCAACGTGATCGAATGAATAATGAATGCATCATGTAATTCGATGACGACTCAACAGATGACGATTATAAGGTTGATTTGTAGAGATTTCGGAATTGGATATTTAAAAAAAAACTGTATTTTCAAAAAATATATAATGCCATAAACTTGATCCGAAATTTCAACAAAATCTTACAATCTCCTGAATATATCGAAAAACGGCCGTACCCCGCGAATTCTAAATCAAAACTGGCCGGGCGATTAATACATCGTAATCAAATGAATGATGCATTATGTGATTCGATCACGAATAAACGGATGACGATTATAACTTTGATTTGTAGAGATTTCGGATTCGGATATTTTAAAAAAGACTGTATTTTGAAACAATAGATTTTTTCATTAACTAAATCCGAAATTTCGACAAAAAATCTTAAAATTTTCCGAAAATATCGAAAAACGTCCGTACTTCGTTAATTCTGAATCAAAACTGACCAGGCGATTAACATAACGTGATCGAATGAATAATGCATCATGTAATTCGATGACGAATCAACAGATGACGATTATAAGGTTGATTTGTAGAGATTTCGGATTTGGATATTTCAAAAAAGACTGTATTTTCAAACGAAAGATTTTGTCATTGACTGAATCCGAAATTTCAACAAAATCCTTCAATTTCCCGAATATATCGGAAAACGTCCGTACCCCGCGAATTCTATATCAAAACTGACCAGGCGGTTAACACAAGGTGATCGAATGAATAATGCATTATGTAATTCGATGACGAATCAACGGATGACGATTATAACGCTGATTTGTAGAGATTTCGGATTTGGATATTTTAAAAAAGACTGTATTTTCAAACAAAAGATTTTTTCATTAACTAAATCCGAAATTTCAACAAAATCTCACAATTTCCCGAATATATCGGAAAACGTCCGTACTCCGCCAATTCTAAATAAAAACTGACCAGGCGGTTAACACAAGGTGATCGAATGAATAATGCATTATGTAATTCGATGACGAATCAACGGATGATGATTATAAGGTTGATTTGTAGAAATATCGGATTTGGATTTTTTCAAGAAGACTATATTTTCAAACAATAGATTTTGCCATAAACTTGATCCGAAATTTCAACAAAATCTTACAATTTTATGAATTTAACGGAAAACGTCTGTACTCCGCGAATTCTGAATCAAAACTGACCAGGCGATTAACACAACGTGATCGAATGAATAATGCATTATGTAATTCGATGACGAATCAACGGATGACGATTATAACGCTGATTTGTAGAGATTTCGGATTTGGATATTTCAAAAAGGACTGTATTTTCAAACAAAAGATTTTACCATGAACTTGATCCGAAATTTCAACAAATTCTTACAATTTCCCGAATATATCGGAAAACGTTCGAACTCCGCGAATTCTAAATCAAAACTGACCGGGCGATTAACACAACGTGATCGAATGAATAGTGCAATATGTAATTCGATGACGAATCAACGGATGACGATTATAAGATTTGTAGAAATTTCGGATTTGGATATTTTAAAGAAAACTGTATTTTCAAACAAATGATTTTTTCATTAGCTAAATCCGAAATTTCAACAAAATCTTACAATTTCCCGAATTTATCGGAAAACGTCCGTACTCCGCGAATTCTGAATCAAAACTGACCGGGCGATTTACACAACACGATCGAATGAATAATGCATTATGTAATTCGATGACGAATCAAAGGATGACAAGAATAACGTTGATTTGGAGTGTTTTCGGATTTGGATTTTTTTAAAGGGACTGTTTTTTCGAACAATACATTTCTCCATTGACTAAATCCGAAATTTCAACAAAATCCTACAATTTCATAAATATATCGGAAAACGTCCGTACTCCGCGAATTCTAAATGAAAACTGACCAGGCGATTCAAACAACGCGATCGAATCAATAATGCATTATGTAATTCGATGACGAATCAACGGATGACGAATATAACGTTGATTTGTAGAGATTTCGGATTTGGATATTTCAAAGAATACTGTATATTCAAACAATAGATTTTTTCATTAACTGAATCCGAAATTTCAACAAAATCTTACAATTTCCCGAATATATCGGAAAACGTTCGTACCCCGCGAATTCTATATCAAAACTGACCAGCCGATTAACACAACGCGATCGAATCAATAATGCATTATGTAATTCGATGACGAATCAACGGATGACGATTATAACGTTGATTTATAGAGATTTCGGATTTGGATATTTCAAAGAATGCTGTATATTCAAACAATAGATTTTTTCATTAAATAAATCCGAAATTTCAACAAAATCTTACAATTTCCCGAATATATCGGAAAACGTCCGTACTCCGCGAATTCTAAATAAAAACTGACCAGGCGATTAACACAACGTGATCGTATGAATAATGCATTATGCAATTCGATGACGAATCAACGGATGATGATTATAAGGTTGATTTGTAGAAATTTTGGATTTGCATTTTTCAAAGAAGACTATATTTTCAAACAATTGATTTTACCATGAACTTGATCCGAAATTTCAACAAATTCTTACAATTTTCCGAATATATCGGAAAACGTCCGCTACTCCGCGAATTCTAAATCAAATCTGACCAGGCGATTTACAAAACACGATCGAATGAATAATGCATTATGTAATTCGATGACGAATCAAAGGATGACAATAATAACGTTGATTTGGAGTGATTTCGGATTTGGATTTTTTTAAAGAGATTCTCTTTTCGAACACTACATTTCTCAATTGACTAAATCCGAAATTTCAACAAAATCCTACAATTTCATGAATATATCGGAAAACGTCCGTACTCCGCGAATTCTAAATGAAAACTGACCAGGCGATTAACACAACATCGAAAGAATAATGCATTATGTAATTCGATGACGAATCAACGGATGATGATAATAAGGTTGATTTGTAGAGATTTCGGATTTGAATATTTCAAAGAATACTGTATATTCAAACAATAGATTTTTTCATTAACTGAATCTGAAATTTCAACAAAATCTTACAATTTCCCGAATATATCGGAAAAAGTCTGTACTTCGCGAATTCTAGGTAAAAACTGAACAGGCGATTAACACAACGCGATCGAATGAATAATGCATTATGTAATTCGGTTACGAATCAACGGATGACGATTATAACGTTGATTTGTAGAGATTTCGGAATTGGATATTTGAAAAAAGACTGTATTTGCAAACAATATATTATGCCATAAACTTGATCCGAAATTTCGACAATATCTTACTATTTCCTGAATATAACGGAAAACGTCAGTACTCCACGAATTCTGAATCAAAACTGACCGGGCGATTTACACAACACGATCGAATGAATAATGCATTATGTAATTCGATGACGAATCAACGGATGACAATAATAATGTTGATTTGTAGAGATTTCGGATTTGGATTTTTCTAAAGTGACTGTTTTTTCAAACAATACATTTTTTCATTGACTAAATCCGAAATTTCAAAAAAATCCTACAATTTCCCGAATATATCGGAAAACGTCCGTACTCCGAGAATTCTGAATCAAAACTGACCGGGCGATTAATACATCGTAATCAAATGAATAATGCATTATGTAATTCGATGACGAATCAACGGATGCCGATTATAACTTTGATTTGTAGAAATTTCGGATTTGGATATTTCAAAAAAGACTGTATTTTCAAACAAAAGATTTTTTCATTAACTTAATCCGAAATTTCAACAAAATCTTACAATTTAACGAATATATCGGAAAATGTCCGTACTCCGCGAATTCTTAATCAAAACTGAATAGGCGATTCACACACCGCGATCGAATGAATAATGCATTATGTAATTCGATGACGAATCAAAGGATGACAATAATAACGTTGATTTGTAGAGATTTCGGATTTGGATATTTCAAAGAATGCTGTATATTCAAACAATAGATTTTTTCATTAAATGAATCCGAAATTTCAACAAAATCTTACAATTTCCCGAATATATCGGAAAACGTCCGTACTCCGCGAATTCTAAATAAAAACTGACCAGGCGATTAACACAACGTGATCAAATGAATAATGCATTATGTAATTCGATGACGAATCAACGGATGCCGATTATAACTTTAATTTGTAGAGATTTCGGATTTGGATATTTTAAAGAAGACTGTATTTTCAAACAATAGATTTTGCCATGAACTTGATTCGAAATTTCAACAAAATCTTACAATTTCCCGAATTTATCGGAAAACGTCTGTACTCCGCGAATTCTGAATCAAAACTGACCAGACGATTGACACAACGCGATCGAATCAATAATGCATTATGTAATTCGATGACGAGTCAACGGATGACGATTATAAGATTTGTAGAGATTTCGGATTTTGATATTTTAAAGAAGACTGTATTTTCAAACAAATGATTTTTTCATTAACTAAATCCGAAATTTCAACAAAATCTTACAATTTTCCGAATTTATCGGAAAATGTCCGTACCCCGCGAATTCTGAATCAAAACTGACCGGGCGATTTACACAACACGATCGAATGAATAATGCATTATGTAATTCGATGACGAATCAAAAGATGACAATAATAACGTTGATTTGGAGTGATTTCGGATTTGGATTTTTTTAAAGAGACTCTTTTTTCGAACACTACATTTCTCAATTGACTGAATCCGAAATTTCAACAAAATCCTACAATTTCATGAATATATCGGAAAACGTCCGTACTCTGCGAATTCTAAATAAAAACTGACCAGGCGATTAACACAACGTGATCGAATGAATTATGCATTATGTAATTCGATGACGAATCAACGGATGATGATAATAAGGTTTATTTGTAGAGATTTCAGATTTGGATTTTTTAAAGAAGACTATATTTTCAAACAATAGATTTTACCATGAACTTGATCCGAAATTTCAACAAATTCTTACAATTTTCCGAGTATATCGGAAAAAGTCTGTACTTCGCAAATTCTAGGTGAAAACTGAACAGGCGATTAACACGACGCGATCGAATGAATAATGCATTATGTAATTCGGTTACGAATCAACGGATGACGATTATAACGTTGATTTGTAGAGATTTCGGATTTGGATTTTTCTAAAGTGACTGTTTTTTCAAACAATACATTTTTTCATTGACTAAATCCGAAATTTCAAAAAAATCCTACAATTTCCCGAATATATCGGAAAACGTCCATACTCCGAGAATTCTGAATCAAAACTGACCGGGCGATTAATACATCGTAATCAAATGAATAATGCATTATGTAATTCGATGACGAATCAACGGATGCCGATTATAACTTTGATTTGTAGAAATTTCGGATTTGGATATTTCAAAAAAGACTGTATTTTCAAACAAAAGATTTTTTCATTAACTTAATCCGAAATTTCAACAAAATCTTACAATTTAACGAATATATCGGAAAATGTCCGTACTCCGCGAATTCTTAATCAAAAACTGAATAGGCGATTCACACACCGCGATCGAATGAATAATGCATTATGTAATTCGATGACGAATCAAAGGATGACAATAATAACGTTGATTTGTAGAGATTTCGGATTTGGATATTTCAAAGAATGCTGTATATTCAAACAATAGATTTTTTCATTAAATGAATCCGAAATTTCAACAAAATCTTACAATTTCCCGAATATATCGGAAAACGTCCGTACTCCGCGAATTCTAAATAAAAACTGACCAGGCGATTAACACAACGTGATCAAATGAATAATGCATTATGTAATTCGATGACGAATCAACGGATGCCGATTATAACTTTAATTTGTAGAGATTTCGGATTTGGATATTTTAAAGAAGACTGTATTTTCAAACAAATGATTTTTTCATTAACTTAATCCGAAATTTCAACAAAATCTTACAATTTCCCGAATTTATCGGAAAACGTCCGTACTCCGCGAATTCTGAATCAAAACTGACCGGGCGATTTACACAACACGATCGAAAGAATAATGCATTATGTAATTCGATGACGAATCAAAGGATAATGATAATAATAATAATAATAATAATACATTTATTCTCAACAGGTTACACCCAATAACAGAGAAAAATGATCAAACAAACAAATGCGTTTGAAAAACTTAATCCAGACCACATATATGACAATAATAACGTTGCTTTGGAGTGTTTTCGGATTTGGATTTTTTTAAAGGGACTGTTTTTTCGAACAATACATTTCTCCATTGACTAAATCCGAAATTTCAACAAAATCCTACAATTTCATAAATATATCGGAAAACGTCCGTACTCCGCGAATTCTAAATGAAAACTGACCAGGCGATTAACACAACGCGATCGAATCAATAATGCATTATGTAATTCGATGACGAATCAACGGATGACGAATATAACGTTGATTTGTAGAGATTTCGGATTTGGATATTTCAAAGAATAATGTATATTCAAACAATAGATTTTTTCATTAAATAAATCCGAAATAACAACAAAATCTTACAATTTCCCGAATATATCGGAAAACGTCCGTACTCCGCGAATTCTAAATAAAAACTGACCAGGCGATTAACACAACGTGATCGAATGAATAATGCATTATGCAATTCGATGACGAATCAACGGATGATGATTATAAGGTTGATTTGTAGAAATTTTGGATTTGCATTTTTCAAAGAAGACTATATTTTCAAACAATAGATTTTGCCATGAACTTGATTCGAAATTTCAACAAAATCTTACAATTTCCCGAATTTATCGGAAAACGTCTGTACTCCGCGAATTCTGAATCAAAACTGACCAGACGATTGACACAACGCGATCGAATCAATAATGCATTATGTAATTCGATGACGAGTCAACGGATGACGATTATAAGATTTGTAGAGATTTCGGATTTTGATATTTTAAAGAAGACTGTATTTTCAAACAAATGATTTTTTCATTAACTAAATCCGAAATTTCAACAAAATCTTACAATTTTCCGAATTTATCGGAAAATGTCCGTACCCCGCGAATTCTGAATCAAAACTGACCGGGCGATTTACACAACACGATCGAATGAATAATGCATTATGTAATTCGATGACGAATCAAAAGATGACAATAATAACGTTGATTTGGAGTGATTTCGGATTTGGATTTTTTTAAAGAGACTCTTTTTTCGAACACTACATTTCTCAATTGACTGAATCCGAAATTTCAACAAAATCCTACAATTTCATGAATATATCGGAAAACGTCCGTACTCTGCGAATTCTAAATAAAAACTGACCAGGCGATTAACACAACGTGATCGAATGAATTATGCATTATGTAATTCGATGACGAATCAACGGATGATGATAATAAGGTTTATTTGTAGAGATTTCAGATTTGGATTTTTTAAAGAAGACTATATTTTCAAACAATAGATTTTACCATGAACTTGATCCGAAATTTCAACAAATTCTTACAATTTTCCGAGTATATCGGAAAAAGTCTGTACTTCGCAAATTCTAGGTGAAAACTGAACAGGCGATTAACACGACGCGATCGAATGAATAATGCATTATGTAATTCGGTTACGAATCAACGGATGACGATTATAACGTTGATTTGTATAGATTTCGGATTTGGATATTTCGAAGAATACTGTATATTCAAACAATAAATTTTTTCATTAACTGAATCCGAAATTTCAACAAAATCTTACAATTTCCCGAATATATCGGAAAAAGTCTGTACTTCGCAAATTCTAGGTAAAAACTGAACAGGCGATTAACACAACGCGATCGAATGAATAATGCATTATGTAATTCGGTTACGAATCAACGGATGACGATTATATCGTTGATTTGTAGAGATTTCGGAATTGGATATTTGAAAAAAGACTGTATTTTCAAACAATATATTATGCCATAAACTTGATCCGAAATTTCTACAATATCTTACTATTTCCTGAATATAACGGAAAACGTCCGTACTCCGCGAATTCTGAATCAAAACTGACCGGGCGATTTACACAACACGATCGAATGAATAATGCATTATGTAATTCGATGACGAATCAACGGATGACAATAATAATGTTGATTTGTAGAGATTTCGGATTTGGATTTTTCTAAAGTGACTGTTTTTTCAAACAATACATTTTTTCATTGACTAAATCCGAAATTTCAAAAAAATCCTACAATTTCATGAATATATCGGAAAACGTCCGTACTCCGCGAATTCTAAATAAAAACTGACCAGGCGATTAACACAACGTGATCGAAAGAATAATGCATTATGTAATTCGATGACGAATCAACGGATGATGATAATAAGGTTGATTTGTAGAGATTTCGGATTTGGATATTTCAAAGAATACTGTATATTCAAACAATAGATTTTTTCATTAACTGAATCTGAAATTTCAACAAAATCTTACAATTTCCCGAATATATCGGAAAAAGTCTGTACTTCGCGAATTCTAGGTAAAAACTGAACAGGCGATTAACACAACGCGATCGAATGAATAATGCATTATGTAATTCGGTTACGAATCAACGGATGACGATTATAACGTTGATTTGTAGAGATTTCGGAGTTGGATATTTGAAAAAAGACTGTATTTTCAAACAATATATTATGCCATAAACTTGATCCGAAATTTCTACAATATCTTACTATTTCCTGAATATAACGGAAAACGTCCGTACTCCGCGAATTCTGAATCAAATCTGACCGGGCGATTTACACAACACGATCGAATGAATAATGCATTATGTTTTTCGATGACGAATCAACGGATGACAATAATAATGTTGATTTGTAGAGATTTCGGATTTGGATTTTTCTAAAGTGACTGTTTTTTCAAACAATACATTTTTTCATTGACTAAATCCGAAATTTCAAAAAAATCCTACAATTTCCCGAATATATCGGAAAACGTCCGTACTCCGCGAATTCTGAATCAAAACTGACCGGGCGATTAATACATCGTAATCAAATGAATAATGCATTATGTAATTCGATGACGAATCAACGGATGCCGATTATAACTTTGATTTGTAGAAATTTCGGATTTGGATATTTCACAAAAGACTGTATTCTCAAACAAAAGATTTTTTCATTAACTAAATCCGAAATTTCAACAAAATCTTACAATTTCCCGAATATATCGGAAAACGTCTGTACTTCGCGAATTCAAAGTAAAAACTGACCAGGCGATTAACACAACGCGATCGAATCAATAATGCATTATGTAATTCGATGACGAATCAACGGATGACGAATATAACGTTGATTTGTAGAGATTTTGGATTTGGATATTTCAAAGAATACTGTATATTCAAACAATAGATTTTTTCATTAACTGAATCCGAAATTTCAACAAAATCTTACAATTTCCCGAATATATCGGAAAACGTCTGTACTTCGCGAATTCTAAGTAAAAACTGACCAGGCGATTAACACATCGTAATCAAATGAATAATGCATTATGTAATTCGATGACGATTCAACGGATGACGATTTCGATTTGTAGAGATTTCGGATTTGGATATTTTAAAAAAGACTGTATTTTCAAACAAAAGATTTTTTCATTAACTAAATCCGAAATTTCAACAAAATCTTACAATTTCCCGAATATATCGGAAAACGTTCGTACCCCGCGAATTCCATATCAAAACTGACCAGGCGATTAACACAACGCGATCGAATCAATAATGCATTATGTAATTCGATGACGAATCAACGGATGACGATTAAAACGTTGATTTGTAGAGATTTCGGATTTGGATATTTCAAAGAATGCTGTATATTCAAACAATAGATTTTTTCATTAACTAAATCCGAAATTTCAACAGAATCTTACAATTTCCCGAATATATCGGAAAACGTCCGTACTCCGCGAATTCTAAATAAAAACTGACCAGGCGATTAACACATCGTAATCAAATGAATAATGCATTATGCAATTCGATGACGAATCAACGGATGATTGTGAGGGTGAATACTCTTACAACTGATGAAACGGTTTTAACAAAGTTTATTTAAAGAAATATTTAACACACTGGTGAATTACACAAAATGGCCGATGGTCGCTTGAAGCTATTAATAGTGAGAGTAGCCTTTATCTATTCGCATTCCCGACAGAACTGGCTTCTGCTCCATTAATAGCACGTGTACCTAACTTATGTAGTTGCGCTTGCGCATTAGGCCGAACATAATATTAGTTGTCAGCAGGTTGCTTTATAGAAGTGGACTGGTCCCAAATCAACTTTGGCCAGCAGTTCTTACTTCAACACCCCCTCCCAAACTGAGGACCTGACAACTTATCAACAGAAAAGTGAAAGTTCCATTTAACTGACTTCGATAAACTGAGAAATATAGAATATATGTCAAGTGTACAATAGTAGATAGTATTTTATTAGAATTTATATAAATCAAGCCTTAAATCTACAACAGGATTGTCAGTGGAACCATACAGAGCTGTTGCTGTGAGGCAATGGAATAGGGTTCCTTACAGCGAACCAACTGTCCTTATTATTTGGTATGGTATCAATACATTGTGTCCAGGGACCGGAGACCCTTCCCACAAGTGTTATTATACCATCATATCAACTGAAACTGATCAACAGATACATATGCCATAATGCATACATATCACATAGTAGATCAACATATAAATGACATGACTGATCACATACTTAGTATGTTTCATCATATCGGACTAACATGATTAATTCATTACACACATATGTGGTCAGAATTTTGGATTTCGCATCTATCATTTCCAGGGACCGGAGTCCCTTCCAAATCAAGACACTAGTATTCGTAAGAGTATGTATCCAGGGACCGAAGACCCTTCCTACATGTCTCAAATGAACACTTCAACATGTATATTCATCAAAGTATATCGCCAGGGACCGAAGACCCTTCCAATATAACTCGAACAAATATACATCAAATTTTGAGTATTATCAGATTATGTTTCCAGGAACGAAGAACCTGTAGACAATATACAGATAAAACACTCAACAGACATATTACCAAAGTATCTAAGGGATCGAAGATCCTTCAAGATACTAAGATAAACAACAGAATTCATCATCAGAGTATGTTTGAGATCGAAGATCATTTATAACACTACTCAGATAAGGTATACATAATGACTGAAAACAAAAGAATTAATATTACTTATGAAATGTTTGATCAAACAGAGCATGTTTTGAGTTTGTCGTTGACTTTTCTCATTTTCTTCCTATAATATTGAATCATTATGACTTATTACTTGGTTATCATCTTATGCTTGGATTGGATATTTTCATGCAAATCAAACCTCATAGAATGCAAGGTGATCACGAAACTTAGTGAGCTTTGCTGCATTCAATGGTTTTGTTAGAATGTCAGCAATCTGATCATTGGTATTGATCTTCACAATATTAATTTTCTTATCTCTTACGTGTTGACGAATCAATAAATATTTACGTTCCACATACTTCAAGCGGCTTTTACTTGTACTAGCCAGACAGTTACGTCTTGCTGCTTCATTGTCTTCATATATATTAACTGGAAATGCTCTGAGACCCACAGTCTCTTCTAATAATTGTGCTAAAAATAGAATTTCATTAGTAGCATGAGTAAGTGCAATAAATTCCGCTTTTGCTGAACTTTGCGCTTTTGTTGATTGAAGTTTTTAGCACCATACAACAGGATTACCAAATGCAAAAATCACAAAGCCTGTGGTCGACTTTTGACCACACTTATCACCTGAAAAATCTGCATCACAATAACATGACAAAATTGGAGATCCTACTGTGAATTTTAGACCTAACTGACTTGTACCTTTCAAATATCTGAAAACTCTTTTAACTAATGTCCAATGATACTGCTGTGGATTAGCTTGGAATCTAGCCAAATAACCTACGGCAAAGGATATATCAGGTCTTGTGAACATACTTAAATACAGCAGGAAACCTATAGCTTTCTTATACGGAAAATCTGCTTCATTCGTTACTTCCGGAACTTTATGATTTCCTTGAGGAACTAAAGGAGTGTCAACTGAATTTGAGTTTTCCATTCGAAATTCCTTCAACATTTCATTAACAAACTGTGTTTGATGAAGAAACAACTGATTTTCTGATCTAGTGGTTTCCAAACCAAGAAATTTTGAAGGAAAGCCAAATTGTTTTACCTTAAAACGTGACTTCAACATATTCACATTTTCCTGAATAAGATTTCTACAACTACCTGTAATTAATAGATCATCAACATATACTAAAATCAAAATGATATTACTATCTTCCTTTTTCTTTTATAAACATGGTTCTCGTAAATTTGATTCGAAACCAGAATCCTTCAGAAAATTATCAAGTGTCATAAACCAACATTTCGGTGCTATAGATAATCCATAAAGAGCTTTTCGTAACTTCAATATTACCTTTGATTCATCAAGATTGATTCCTTCAGGAACACTTACATATTTTGGTCGATCAATTTCACCATGAAGAAATGCTGTTTTGACATCCAACTGTTTCAACGGAATACTTTTCATACCTTGTTTTCTTTCCACAATTTCCCAAACTTCATGTTGGTTTATAGCTTCAAGTTCGGACTGAATGGCAGTAATCCATTTACTACTTTCTGAACATGTCATTGCTTCCAGATATGTTTGAGGTGTTTTACTTGTCTGATAGATTTTGTATCATATACAAAACCAAATGGATTCAAAATTGTGGCATTAACTGAAATTTGCGGGATATCAAGTCCACTGGTTTCATTGCCATCAAAATCATCTAGCTGGGATATTTCTTCATATTCTATCTCATTATTTATCTGAGAGCTAACTGAAACATTTTCTAACATATTTGTAGCACTTGTTTTATCAACAGAATTGTTGGAGCTACTCTGTACTGGACTTGTAGTTCTTACAGAATCAGAGTTTTGTTCAACTGATTTCATTTCAACAGGATTGTTTGCAACTGATGCAACAGAATTGCCAGTAGGTGGCACAACAGATATGTCCGTAATGGACGCAACAGAATTGCCTACAGAGGGCGTAACACAAACGTTCTCACTGGACTCAACAGATTCAGACGAAACTGTTAATTCATCACTTGGGACTGATAACTTTGATTCATACGACTTGTAGGTCAACTCTTCATTTATTAGAACATTACAAGATGTAATAGTTTTACAGGTTTTAGGATCATACAACAAATAGCCAGTATCGGTATATCCTATTAAATACATTGTGCTAGATCTTGCATTCAACTTTTTACCTTTTGGAACATTTTCATTTTTAACTTCTGCCTGTGAACCGAAAATTCTTATATTTTGCAGATCGGCTTGTTTTCCATAGAGTTTTTCATATGGAGTCAAAAAGTCTAATGATGAATGAGGCGTACGATTGTATAGATAGCAAGCAGTCGAAAATGCAAAACCCCAGAAAGTATTTGGAAAGCCTGATTCAAATAACAAGGCTCTACCCCTTTCTTGGAGTGTTCTATTGAACCTTTCAGCAGTTCCATTATGCTCATGTTGACAAGGTTCTGCTAACTGAATTTGAATACCAAACTGATCGAGAACTTGTTGACAAGATTCGCTGATGAACTCTGTTCCATTATCACAACGTAATTTTCTGAATTGACCAGGACTAGGAAATAATGACTGAAGATAGTTCAAAGCAGACTTCAAAAACTTGAAAGTTTCAGACTTTTGTTTCATCTGGAAAATTTGTGCATATCTTGAATAATCATCTAGAACAATTAAAATATACTTTTTCTTAGTGTAATGTGTTGGCGGATTGACAGTTAATAGATCTGAATGAAGAATTTCACAAGCTCTAGTGGCTCGATCTCTTTCTTTTGCACATGTTTTTCTGGTCATTTTTGCTTTAGAACAAATTGTACAATTACCAGTACTGAGATTATACGTGAGTTCTTTAACTCCTTGAACAACATAAGGTGATTTCCTAAGTAAGAAGATGATATATGACCCATTCTACGATGCCACATACTACCTTCCTGAGCCAACATTTTTAACTGATTACGAGTAAATCTTTTACGTAATTTTCGTGTTTCTCTTCTACTATTATTGACTTTCTTATTGGGTTTGATAACTGAGAGTTTCATTTTAAAACTAGAATTATCTTTCGAACTTAACTGTTTATTTATACTTTCATTTTTATTTACATTAATTTTGTTGATACTACTTGTATCAGCAGGATTGAATCTTGCGGAGATTCGATAAACGCCATCCGATACAAAGAGCAGGGAGATCTTTCTTCTTGATTTTCTAGATAAAATAAATCCATTATTAGCATTTAGCACAAGACTTGTCCCAAACTGAATATTAAATGCACGGACACTGAGAATAGTATCCCTTACTTCGGGGACATACTGAACATTAGCAACCATTTAAGCAACCATTTATGAGTTCATTTCATTGAATACATTCTTTGAAGTTTTGATGTACTAGTAATGGTAAGTGTTCCCTGACCCATTGACATAGTGCTTTCAGTTTCCGATGCCAAAACAACAGATATCGGCTCTTTATAAGCCTGATAGTTCAACAAAATATTCTGTACATTCACTACATGGTGAAATGCACCAGAATCAACTAGAAATGTTGCAAACATACTGAAATTATTCAAATCGAACAATGACTTACTAGATTTTTGATCTTTCAGTTTCCTACAGTCCTTCTTTTCGTGTCACTTCTTATGGCAATAAAAGCAGAATCTCTCTGTGTTCACACATGTGTTTGACTTGTGGAACATCAAACCACATTTTCTGCAACTTGCATCACGCTTTTCAGCTGGTGTCATTTTCTTTATTTTCTCCAACTGATCCAGTGTGTAAGGACTCTTTTCTGCCCTTTTCTCTTTAAAATGAGGAGACCTCTTTGCTGGATATTTCTCTTTCTTTGAACCTGTTTGTTCGATCAGACCTATTCTCTAAACAAAAATCACAACAATTATTATCATCTCTCTTACCACATTTGATGCAGAGCACTGAAACTGAATTAGGATTAGCAAAAGTACATTCTACAATGGGATCGTCAATACAAAAAGAGCATACAGTATACACTTCATTGATCTCAGTATTGAGATTCTCACCCGTAATACCAAAACACTCGGAACAAATATCCAAACTATCATTTGATTCATTCTTTCACATACTGTTTTCTGCTTCCCTGAAATATTGGCTATTCGACACCTCCAGAAAGGCATTCTTGACGAATTCATACGTCCTCGTTTCCTCTGGTAGTGTAGCCATTGTGGTGAAAAACGCCAAGAAACCATTAGCATCCTTGATTTTGTGTAGAAAATATCCCACGATGATCTTCGGGTCCAACGGAAAGCCAAGTTCCTTGAATTCTTGAACTCCCTTTTCAAATTGTGAGACGAAGTTCACCGGGTTCATCATCGGATAAAATGTGATTTTTCCAAAATTGTCCAATACTTCCACCATTTTTTGAACGTCATTTTTGCCGAACATTTGAATCAGTTTTTTGAAGGCTTCAGCTGCCGATTCTTCGCTTTCTATTACAGCTCTGGGAGCGTGCTGCAAAGATGCTTCCAAGTATTGTAGGACTTGAGCGTTGTACATGTTTTTCCTCATCTACGCTCATGCTACACTCTGGTCCACCCATGTTGTGCAGTAAAAATTGGGATCTTCCTAGGGCCCTAATGTCACGTTCGACTCTTTGTTTCCATGAACGGGAATTGGAATGACCCCTCAGCTTGTCGCTGTTCTCAAATTGATGTATTATGAAGGTGGGTATATTGATCTTCTCCACAGATGGTTCCGTTTTTGTGCTTCCTGTTGACGTTGCCGGAGGATTCAAGTTATTTATTTGCTCTGTCAACATCTTCACGAAATTGGTGTTCGTGAGCATTGCAAAAATGTTTTCTGGTTCTCCCATCGTTGACCTTTCGCTTGCATCCGATTGGTCCATCTCGATCATCTCTTCTTGATTGAACATGCTTGTTGTTTTGATGTTAAACACGTGGTCTTGTAGTCTTCTGTTTAACACGTGGTCTTCTAGTCTTCTGTTTAACACGTGGTCTTGTAGTCTTCTGTTTGTTAATTAATACGCACGCACATACGCACAAGCGCTGCTACCATGTGAGGGTGGATACTCTTACAACTGATGAAACGGTTTTAACAAAGTTTATTTAAAGATATATTTAACACACTGTTGAATTACACAAAATGGCCGATGGTCGCTTGAAGCTATTAATAGTGAGAGTAGCCTTTATCTATTCGCATTCCCGACAGTACTGGCTTCTGCTACATTAATAGCACGTGAACCTAACTTAGTTGCGCTTGCGCATTAGGCCGAACATAATATTGGTTGTCAGCAGGTTGCTTTATAGAAGTGGACTGGTCCCAAATCAACTTTGGCCAGCAGTTCTTACTTCAACAATGATGATTATAAGGTTGATTTGTAGAAATTTTGGATTTGGATTTTTCAAAGAAGACTATATTTTCAAACAATAGATTTTGCCATAAACTTGATCCGAAATTTCAACAAAATCTTACAATTTTCCGAATTTAACGGAAAACGTCTGTACTCCGCGAATTCTGAATCAAAACTGACCAGGCGATTAACACAACGTGATCGAATGAATAATGCATTATGTAATTCGATGACGAATCAACGGATGACGATTATAACGCTGATTTGTAGAGATTTCGGATTTGGATATTTCAAAAAAGACTGTATTTTCAAACAATAGATTTTTTCATTAACTAAATCCGAAATTTCAACAAAATTTTACAATTTCCCGAATATATCGGAAAACGTTCGAACTCCGCGAATTCGAATGAATAGTGCAATATGTAATTCGATGACGAATCAACGGATGACGATTATAAGATTTGTAGAGATTTCGGATTTGGATATTTTAAAGAAGACTGTATTTTCAAACAAATGATTTTTTCATTAACTAAATCCGAAATTTCAACAAAATCTTACAATTTCCCGAATTTATCGGAAAACGTCCGTACTCCGCGAATTCTGAATCAAAACTGACCGGGCGATTTACACAACACGATCGAATGAATAATGCATTATGTAATTCGATGACGAATCGAAGGATGACAATAATAACGTTGATTTGGAGTGATTTCGGATTTAATAATAATAATAATAATTTATTTATAGTAGTACAACACTATAAAAAGTTACCGTCAAAACATACACGGCTTGTCAAACAAAATATGCTAATAATAGATAATAATATATCACAATCACATGACAAATACCGACTAACAATTTAAAAATTCATCAAGTGTGTATATCGTCTTCTCCAATAAAAGTGCCTTAACCTTCCCACTGAATCTGTTCTCACTCAAATTCCTCACATTTTGAGGAAGTTTATTGTACAATTTGAGACATGTAAGATTTGTACCCTGTTGCAGCTTCTTCAAGCGAAGACATGGAAGTGCAAAGTTTTCTTTGTAACGAGTGTTATAGTTATGGAAGCTGGAATTAGTTTCAAACTTCTCCTTCTGTTGGTGTACATACTTCACACAAGAAAGTATGAAGGATGAGGTGACTGTGAGTATTCTCTGACTTGCAAAGATGGGCCTGCAGCTCTCTGTTTGTCCCATGCCATAGATCGCTCTTATTGCTCTCTTCTGTTTGAGGAGTACTCTTTCAATGCCACTACTTTGTCCCCATATAATGATGCCATAGAGCATTCGGCTATGAAAGGCGGAATAATAAGTCAGCTTAGCTGTTTCCATATTTCCAATTCGTCTCATCCTTTTTATAAGGTATATGGCAGTCGACAAACTTCCACATAGTTCTTCAATATATATATTCCAGCTGAGGGAGGAATGAATCGTTACACCCAAGTATGTGAGGCATTGATCGGATTGTCCCCTGCTGGTGAAAACAAGGTTTTGGGTTTTGTCTGAGTTGATCTTAACTCCATTCGCAGAAAACCACGCGCTTGCGTCAGCTAGGGATCCCTCCGTTTGATGAGCCGTCGTACCTCTACCTATATTCAAAAATGCAGTGTCATCAGCATAGCTAATTATTCTGTCAGCTCTGATGTTTGGATTTTTTTTTCGAACACTACATTTCTCAATTGACTAAATCCGAAATTTCAACAAAATCCTACAATTTCATGAATATATCGGAAAACGTCCCTACCCCGCGAATTCTAAATCAAAACTGGCCGGGCGATTAATACATCGTAATCAAATGAATAATGCATTATGTAATTCGATGACGAATCAACAGATGCCGATTATAACTTTGATTTGTAGAAATTTCGGATTTGGATATTTCAAAAAAGACTGTATTTTCAAACAAAAGATTTTTTCAATAACTAAATCCGAAATTTCGACAAAATCTTAAAATTTTCCGAAAATATCGAAAAACGTCCGTACTTCGCGAATTCTGAATCAAAACTGACCAGGCGATTAACACAACGTGATCGAATGAATAATGCATCATGTAATTCGATGACGAATCAACAGATGACGATTATAAGGTTGATTTGTAGAGATTTCGGATTTAGATATTTCAAAGAATGCTGTATATTCAAACAATAGATTTTTTCATTAAATAAATCCGAAATTTCAACAAAATCTTACAATTTCCCGAAAATATCGGAAAACGTCCGTACCCCGCGAATTCTAAATAAAAACTGACCAGGCGATTAACACAACGTGATCGAATGAATAATGCATTATGCAATTCGATGACGAATCAACGGATGATGATTATAAGGTTGATTTGTAGAAATTTTGGATTTGCATTTTTCAAAGAAGACTATATTTTCAAACAATTGATTTTACCATGAACTTGATCCGAAATTTCAACAAATTCTCACAATTTTCCGAATATATCGGAAAACGTCCGCTACTCCGCGAATTCTAAATCAAATCTGACCAGGCGATTTACACAACACGATCGAATGAATAATGCATTATGTAATTCGATGACGAATCAAAGGATGACAATAATAACGTTGATTTGGAGTGATTTCGGATTTGGATTTTTTTAAAGAGATTCTTTTTTCGAACACTACATTTCTCAATTGACTGAATCCGAAATTTCAACAAAATCCTACAATTTCATGAATATATCGGAAAACGTCCGTACTCCGCGAATTCTAAATAAAAACTGACCAGGCGATTAACACAACGTGATCGAAAGAATAATGCATTATGTAATTCGATGACGAATCAACGGATGATGATAATAAGGTTGATTTGTAGAGATTTCGGATTTGGATATTTCAAAGAATACTGTATATTCAAACAATAGATTTTTTCATTAACTGAATCTGAAATTTCAACAAAATCTTACAATTTCCCGAATATATCGGAAAAAGTCTGTACTTCGCGAATTCTAGGTAAAAACTGAACAGGCGATTAACACAACGCGATCGAATGAATAATGCATTATGTAATTCGGTTACGAATCAACGGATGACGATTATAACGTTGATTTGTAGAGATTTCGGAATTGGATATTTGAAAAAAGACTGTATTTTCAAACAATATATTATGCCATAAACTTGATCCGAAATTTCTACAATATCTTACTATTTCCTGAATATAACGGAAAACGTCCGTACTCCGCGAATTCTGAATCAAAACTGACCGGGCGATTTACACAACACGATCGAATGAATAATGCATTATGTAATTCGATGACGAATCAAAAGATGACAATAATAACGTTGATTTGGAGTGATTTCGGATTTGGATTTTTTTAAAGAGACTCTTTTTTCGAACACTACATTTCTCAATTGACTAAATCCGAAATTTCAACAAAATCCTACAATTTCATGAATATATCGGAAAACGTCCGTACTCTGCGAATTCTAAATAAAAACTGACCAGGCGATTAACACAACGTGATCGAATGAATTATGCATTATGTAATTCGATGACGAATCAACGGATGATGATAATAAGGTTGATTTGTAGAGATTTCAGATTTGGATTTTTTAAAGAAGACTATATTTTCAAACAATAGATTTTACCATGAACTTGATCCGAAATTTCAACAAATTCTTACAATTTTCCGAGTATATCGGAAAAAGTCTGTACTTCGCAAATTCTAGGTGAAAACTGAACAGGCGATTAACACAACGCGATCGAATGAATAATGCATTATGTAATTCGGTTACGAATCAACGGATGACGATTATAACGTTGATTTGTAGAGATTTCGGATTTGGATATTTCGAAGAATACTGTATATTCAAACAATAAATTTTTTCATTAACTGAATCCGAAATTTCAACAAAATCTTACAATTTCCCGAATATATCGGAAAAAGTCTGTACTTCGCAAATTCTAGGTAAAAACTGAACAGGCGATTAACACAACGCGATCGAATGAATAATGCATTATGTAATTCGGTTACGAATCAACGGATGACGATTATAACGTTGATTTGTAGAGATTTCGGAATTGGATATTTGAAAAAAGACTGTATTTTCAAACAATATATTATGCCATAAACTTGATCCGAAATTTCTACAATATCTTACTATTTCCTGAATATAACGGAAAACGTCCGTACTCCGCGAATTCTGAATCAAAACTGACCGGGCGATTTACACAACACGATCGAATAAATAATGCATTATGTAATTCGATGACGAATCAACGGATGACAATAATAATGTTGATTTGTAGAGATTTCGGATTTGGATTTTTCTAAAGAGACTGTTTTTTCAAACAATACATTTTTTCATTGACTAAATCCGAAATTTCAAAAAAATCCTACAATTTCCCGAATATATCGAAAAACGTCCGTTCTCCGCGAATTCTGAATCAAAACTGACCGGGTGATTAATACATCGTAATCAAATGAATAATGCATTATGTAATTCGATGACGAATCAACGGATGCCGATTATAACTTTGATTTGTAGAAATTTCGGATTTGGATATTTCACAAAAGACTGTATTCTCAAACAAAAGATTTTTTCATTAACTAAATCCGAAATTTCAACAAAATCTTACAATTTCCCGAATATATCGGAAAACGTCTGTACTTCGCGAATTCTAAGTAAAAACTGACCAGGCGATTAACACAACGCGATCGAATCAATAATGCATTATGTAATTCGATGACGAATCAACGGATGACGAATATAACGTTGATTTGTAGAGATTTCGGATTTGGATATTTCAAAGAATACTGTATATTCAAACAATAGATTTTTTCATTAACTGAATCCGAAATTTCAACAAAATCTTACAATTTCCCGAATATATCGGAAAACGTCTGTACTTCGCGAATTCTAAGTAAAAACTGACCAGGCGATTAACACATCGTAATCAAATGAATAATGCATTATGTAATTCGATGACGATTCAACGGATGACGATTTCGATGTGTAGAGATTTCGGATTTGGATATTTTAAAAAAGACTGTATTTTCAAACAAAAGATTTTTTCATTAACTAAATCCGAAATTTCAACAAAATCTTACAATTTCCCGAATATATCGGAAAACGTTCGTACCCCGCGAATTCCATATCAAAACTGACCAGGCGATTAACACAACGCGATCGAATCAATAATGCATTATGTAATTCGATGACGAATCAACGGATGACGATTAAAACGTTGATTTGTAGAGATTTCGGATTTGGATATTTCAAAGAATGCTGTATATTCAAACAATAGATTTTTTCATTAACTAAATCCGAAATTTCAACAGAATCTTACAATTTCCCGAATATATCGGAAAACGTCCGTACTCCGCGAATTCTAAATGAAAACTGACCAGGCGATTAACACATCGTAATCAAATGAATAATGCATTATGCAATTCGATGACGAATCAACGGATGATTGTGAGGGTGAATACTCTTACAACTGATGAAACGGTTTTAACAAAGTTTATTTAAAGAAATATTTAACACACTGGTGAATTACACAAAATGGCCGATGGTCGCTTGAAGCTATTAATAGTGAGAGTAGCCTTTATCTATTCGCATTCCCGACAGAACTGGCTTCTGCTCCATTAATAGCACGTGTACCTAACTTATGTAGTTGCGCTTGCGCATTAGGCCGAACATAATATTAGTTGTCAGCAGGTTGCTTTATAGAAGTGGACTGGTCCCAAATCAACTTTGGCCAGCAGTTCTTACTTCAACACCCCCTCCCAAACTGAGGACCTGACAACTTATCAACAGAAAAGTGAAAGTTCCATTTAACTGACTTCGATAAACTGAGAAATATAGAATATATGTCAAGTGTACAATAGTAGATAGTATTTTATTAGAATTTATATAAATCAAGCCTTAAATCTACAACAGGATTGTCAGTGGAACCATACAGAGCTGTTGCTGTGAGGCAATGGAATAGGGTTCCTTACAGCGAACCAACTGTCCTTAATATTTGGTATGGTATCAATACATTGTGTCCAGGGACCGGAGACCCTTCCCACAAGTGTTATTATACCATCATATCAACTGAAACTGATCAACAGATACATATGCCATAATGCATACATATCAAATAGTAGATCAACATATAAATGACATGACTGATCACATACTTAGTATGTTTCATCATATCGGACTAACATGATTAATTCATTACACACATATGTGGTCAGAATTTTGGATTTCGCATCTATCATTTCCAGGGACCGGAGTCCCTTCCAAATCAAGACACTAGTATTCGTAAGAGTATGTATCCAGGGACCGGAGACCCTTCCTACATGTCTCAAATGAACACTCCAACATGTATATTCATCAAAGTATATCTCCAGGGACCGAAGACCCTTCCAATATAACTCGAACAAATATACAACAAATTTTGAGTATTATCAGATTATGTTTCCAGGAACGAAGAACCTGTCCACAATATACAGATAAAACACTCAACAGACATATTACCAAAGTATCTAAGGGATCGAAGAGCCTTCAAGATACTAAGATAAACAACAGAATTCATCATCAGAGTATGTTTGAGATCGAAGATCATTTATAACACTACTCAGATAAGGTATACATAATGACTGAAAAAAAAGAATTAATATTACTTATGAAATGTTTGATCAAACAGAGCATGTTTTGAGTTTGTCGTTGACTTTTCTCATTTTCTTCCTATAATATTGAATCATTATGACTTATTACTTGGTTATCATCTTATGCTTGGATTGGATATTTTCATGCAAATCAAACCTCATAGAATGCAAGGTGATCACGAAACTTAGTGAGCTTTGCTGCATTCAATGGTTTTGTTAGAATGTCAGCAATCTGATCATTGGTATTGATCTTCACAATATTAATTTTCTTATCTCTTACGTGTTGACGAATCAATAAATATTTACGTTCCACATACTTCAAGCGGCTTTTACTTGTACTAGCCAGACAGTTACGTCTTGCTGCTTCATTGTCTTCATATATATTAACTGGAAATGCTCTGAGACCCACAGTCTCTTCTAATAATTGTGCTAAAAATAGAATTTCATTAGTAGCATGAGTAAGTGCAATAAATTCCGCTTTTGCTGAACTTTGCGCTTTTGTTGATTGAAGTTTTTAGCACCATACAACAGGATTACCAAATGCAAAAATCACAAAGCCTGTGGTCGACTTTTGACCACACTTATCACCTGAAAAATCTGCATCACAATAACATGACAAAATTGGAGATCCTACTGTGAATTTTAGACCTAACTGACTTGTACCTTTCAAATATCTGAAAACTCTTTTAACTAATGTCCAATGATACTGCTGTGGATTAGCTTGGAATCTAGCCAAATAACCTACGGCAAAGGATATATCAGGTCTTGTGAACATACTTAAATACAGCAGGGAACCTATAGCTTTCTTATACGGAAAATCTGCTTCATTCGTTACTTCCGGAACTTTATGATTTCCTTGAGGAACTAAAGGAGTGTCAACTGAATTTGAGTTTTCCATTCGAAATTCCTTCAACATTTCATTAACAAACTGTGTTTGATGAAGAAACAACTGATTTTCTGATCTAGTGGTTTCCAAACCAAGAAATTTTGAAGGAAAGCCAAATTGTTTTACCTTAAAACGTGACTTCAACATATTCACATTTTCCTGAATAAGATTTCTACAACTACCTGTAATTAATAGATCATCAACATATACTAAAATCAAAATGATATTACTATCTTCCTTTTTCTTTTATAAACATGGTTCTCGTAAATTTGATTCGAAACCAGAATCCTGCAGAAAATTATCAAGTGTCATAAACCAACATTTCGGTGCTATAGATAATCCATAAAGAGCTTTTCGTAACTTCAATATTACCTTTGATTCATCAAGATTGATTCCTTCAGGAACACTTACATATTTTGGTCGATCAATTTCACCATGAAGAAATGCTGTTTTGACATCCAACTGTTTCAACGGAATACTTTTCATACCTTGTTTTCTTTCCACAATTTCCCAAACTTCATGTTGGTTTATAGCTTCAAGTTCGGACTGAATGGCAGTAATCCATTTACTACTTTCTGAACATGTCATTGCTTCCAGATATGTTTGAGGTGTTTTACTTGTCTGATAGATTTTGTATCATATACAAAACCAAATGGATTCAAAATTGTGGCATTAACTGAAATTTGCGGGATATCAAGTCCACTGGTTTCATTGCCATCAAAATCATCTAGCTGGGATATTTCTTCATATTCTATCTCATTATTTATCTGAGAGCTAACTGAAACATTTTCTAACATATTTGTAGCACTTGTTTTATCAACAGAATTGTTGGAGCTACTCTGTACTGGACTTGTAGTTCTTACAGAATCAGAGTTTTGTTCAACTGATTTCATTTCAACAGGATTGTTTGCAACTGATGCAACAGAATTGCCAGTAGGTGGCACAACAGATATGTCCGTAATGGACGCAACAGAATTGCCTACAGAGGGCGTAACACAAACGTTCTCACTGGACTCAACAGATTCAGACGAAACTGTTAATTCATCACTTGGGACTGATAACTTTGATTCATACGACTTGTAGGTCAACTCTTCATTTATTAGAACATTACAAGATGTAATAGTTTTACAGGTTTTAGGATCATACAACAAATAGCCAGTATCGGTATATCCTATTAAATACATTGTGCTAGATCTTGCATTCAACTTTTTACCTTTTGGAACATTTTCATTTTTAACTTCTGCCTGTGAACCGAAAATTCTTATATTTTGCAGATCGGCTTGTTTTCCATAGAGTTTTTCATATGGAGTCAAAAAGTCTAATGATGAATGAGGCGTACGATTGTATAGATAGCAAGCAGTCGAAAATGCAAAACCCCAGAAAGTATTTGGAAAGCCTGATTCAAATAACAAGGCTCTACCCCTTTCTTGGAGTGTTCTATTGAACCTTTCAGCAGTTCCATTATGCTCATGTTGACAAGGTTCTGCTAACTGAATTTGAATACCAAACTGATCGAGAACTTGTTGACAAGATTCGCTGATGAACTCTGTTCCATTATCACAACGTAATTTTCTGAATTGACCAGGACTAGGAAATAATGACTGAAGATAGTTCAAAGCAGACTTCAAAAACTTGAAAGTTTCAGACATTTGTTTCATCTGGAAAATTTGTGCATATCTTGAATAATCATCTAGAACAATTAAAATATACTTTTTCTTAGTGTAATGTGTTGGCGGATTGACAGTTAATAGATCTGAATGAAGAATTTCACAAGCTCTAGTGGCTCGATCTCTTTCTTTTGCGCATGTTTTTCTGGTCATTTTTGCTTTAGAACAAATTGTACAATTACCAGTACTGAGATTATACGTGAGTTCTTTAACTCCTTGAACAACATAAGGTGATTTCCTAAGTAAGAAGATGATATATGACCCATTCTACGATGCCACATACTACCTTCCTGAGCCAACATTTTTAACTGATTACGAGTAAATCTTTTACGTAATTTTCGTGTTTCTCTTCTACTATTATTGACTTTCTTATTGGGTTTGATAACTGAGAGTTTCATTTTAAAACTAGAATTATCTTTCGAACTTAACTGTTTATTTATACTTTCATCTTTATTTACATTAATTTTGTTGATACTACTTGTATCACCAGGATTAAATCTTGCTGAGATTCGATAAACGCCATCCGATACAAAGAGCAGGGAGATCTTTCTTCTTGATTTTCTAGATAAAATAAATCCATTATTAGCATTTAGCACAAGACTTGTCCCAAACTGAATATTAAATGCACGGACACTGAGAATAGTATCCCTTACTTCGGGGACATACTGAACATTAGCAACCATTTAAGCAACCATTTATGAGTTCATTTCATTGAATACATTCTTTGAAGTTTTGATGTACTAGTAATGGTAAGTGTTCCCTGACCCATTGACATAGTGCTTTCAGTTTCCGATGCCAAAACAACAGATATCGGCTCTTTATAAGCCTGATAGTTCAACAAAATATTCTGTACATTCACTACATGGTGAAATGCACCAGAATCAACTAGAAATGTTGCAAACATACTGAAATTATTCAAATCGAACAATGACTTACTAGATTTTTGATCTTTCAGTTTCCTACAGTCCTTCTTTTCGTGTCACTTCTTATGGCAATAAAAGCAGAATCTCTCTGTGTTCACACATGTGTTTGACTTGTGGAACATCAAACCACATTTTCTGCAACTTGCATCACGCTTTTCAGCTGATGTCATTTTCTTTATTTTCTCCAACTGATCCAGTGTGTAAGGACTCTTTTCTGCCCTTTTCTCTTTAAAATAAGGAGACCTCTTTGCTGGATATTTCTCTTTCTTTGAACCATCCCTGTTTGTTCGATCAGACCTATTCTCTAAACAAAAATCACAACAATTATTATCATCTCCCTTACCACATTTGATGCAGAGCACTGAAACTGAATTAGGATTAGCAAAAGTACATTCTCCAATGGGATCGTCAATACAAAAAGAGCATACAGTATACACTTCATTGATCTCAGTATTGAGATTCTCACCCGTAATACCAAAACACTCGGAACAAATATCCAAACTATCATTTGATTCATTCTTTCACATACTGTTTTCTGCTTCCCTGAAATATTGGCTATTCGACACCTCCAGAAAGGCATTCTTGACGAATTCATACGTCCTCGTTTCCTCTGGTAGTGTAGCCATTGTGGTGAAAAACGCCAAGAAACCATTAGCATCCTTGATTTTGTGTAGAAAATATCCCACGATGATCTTCGGGTCCAACGGAAGGCCAAGTTCCTTGAATTCTTGAACTCCCTTTTCAAATTGTGAGACGAAGTTCACCGGGTTCATCATCGGATAAAATGTGATTTTTCCAAAATTGTCCAATACTTCCACCATTTTTTGAACGTCATTTTTGCCGAACATTTGAATCAGTTTTTTGAAGGCTTCAGCTGCCGATTTTTCGCTTTCTATTACAGCTCTGGGAGCGTGCTGCAAAGATGCTTCCAAGTATTGTAGGACTTGAGCGTTGTACATGTTTTTCCTCATCTACGCTCATGCTACACTCTGGTCCACCCATGTTGTGCAGTAAAAATTGGGATCTTCCTAGGGCCCTAATGTCACGTTCGACTCTTTGTTTCCATGAACGGGAATTGGAATGACCCCTCAGCTTGTCGCTGTTCTCAAATTGAGGTATTATGAAGGTGGGTATATTGATCTTCTCCACAGATGGTTCCGTTTTTGTGCTTCCTGTTGACGTTGCCGGAGGATTCAAGTTATTTATTTGCTCTGTCAACATCTTCACGAAATTGGTGTTCGTGAGCATTGCAAAAATGTTTTCTGGTTCTCCCATCGTTGACTTTCGCTTGCATCGGATTGGTCCATCTCGATCATCTCTTCTTGATTGAACATGCTTGTTCTTTTGATGTTGAACACGTGGTCTTGTAGTCTTCTGTTTAACACGTGGTCTTCTAGTCTTCTGTTTAACACGTGGTCTTGAAGTCTTCTGTTTGTTAATTAATACGCACGCAGATACGCACAAGCGCTGCTACCATGTGAGGGTGGATACTCTTACAACTGATGAAACGGTTTTAACAAAGTTTATTTAAAGATATATTTAACACACTGGTGAATTACACAAAATGGCCGATGGTCGCTTGAAGCTATTAATAGTGAGAGTAGCCTTTATCTATTCGCATTCCCGACAGTACTGGCTTCTGCTACATTAATAGCACGTGAACCTAACTTAGTTGCGCTTGCGCATTAGGCCGAACATAATATTGGTTGTCAGCAGGTTGCTTTATAGAAGTGGACTGGTCCCAAATCAACTTTGGCCAGCAGTTCTTACTTCAACAATGATGATTATAAGGTTGATTTGTAGAAATTTTGGATTTGGATTTTTCAAAGAAGACTATATTTTCAAACAATAGATTTTGCCATAAACTTGATCCGAAATTTCAACAAAATCTTACAATTTTCCGAATTTAACGGAAAACGTCTGTACTCCGCGAATTCAGAATCAAAACTGACCAGGCGATTAACACAACGTGATCGAATGAATAATGCATTATGTAATTCGATGACGAATCAACGGATGACGATTATAACGCTGATTTGTAGAGATTTCGGATTTGGATATTTCAAAAAAGACTGTATTTTCAAACAAAAGATTTTTTCATTAACTAAATCCGAAATTTCAACAAAATTTTACAATTTCCCGAATATATCGGAAAACGTTCGAACTCCGCGAATTCTAAATCAAAACTGACCGGGCGATTAACACAACGTGATCGAATGAATAGTGCAATATGTAATTCGATGACGAATCAACGGACGACGATTATAAGATTTGTAGAGATTTCGGATTTGGATATTTTAAAGAAGACTGTATTTTCAAACAAATGATTTTTTCATTAACTAAATCCGAAATTTCAACAAAATCTTACAATTTCCCGAATTTATCGGAAAACGTCCGTACTCCGCGAATTCTGAATCAAAACTGACCGGGCGATTTACACAACACGATCGAATGAATAATGCATTATGTAATTCGATGACGAATCGAAGGATGACAATAATAACGTTGATTTGGAGTGATTTCGGATTTGGATTTTTTTTTTCGAACACTACATTTCTCAATTGACTAAATCCGAAATTTCAACAAAATCCTACAATTTCATGAATATATCGGAAAACGTCCGTACTCCGCGAATTCTAAATAAAAACTGACCAGGCGATTAACACAACGTGATCGAATGAATAATGCATTATGTAATTCGATGACGAATCAACGGATGATGATTATAAGGTTGATTTGTAGAAATTTCGGATTTGGATTATTTTAAGAAGACTATATTTTCAAACAATAGATTTTACCATGAACTTGATCCGAAATTTCAACAAATTCTTACAATTTTCCGAATATATCGAAAAACGTCCGTACTCCGTGAATTCTAAATCAAATCGGACCAGGCGATTATGACGTTGATTTGTAGAGATTTCGGATTTGGATATTTCAAAGAATACTGTATATTTAAACAATGGATTTTTCATTAACTGAATCCGAAATATCAACAAAATCTTAAAATTTCCCGAATATATCGGAAAACGTCTGTACTTCGCGAATTCTAAGTAAAAACTGACCAGGCGATTAACACATCGTAATCAGATGAATAATGCATTATGTAATTCGATGACGATTCAGCGGATGACGATTTCGATTTGTAGGGATTTCGGATTTGGATATTTTGAAAAAGACTGTATTTTCAAACGAAAGATTTTTTCATTAACTAAATCCGAAATTTCAACAAAATCTTACAATTTCCCGAATATATCGGAAAACGTACGTACCCCGCGAATTCTATATCAAAACTGACCAGGCGATTTACACAACGCAATCGAATGAATAGTGCATTATGTAATTCGGTGACGAATCAACGGATGACGATTATAACGTTGATTTGTAGAGATTTCGGATTTGGATTTTTTTAAAGAGACTGTTTTTTCAAACAATACATTTTTTCATTGACAAAATCCGAAATTTCAACGAAATCCTACAATTTCATGAATATATCGGAAAACGTCTGTACTTCGCGAATTCTAAGTAAAAACTGACCATTGGATTAACACATCGTAATCAAATGAATAATGCATTATGTAATTCGATGACGATTCAACGGATGACGATTTCGATTTGTAGAGATTTCGGATTTGGATATTTTAAAAAACACTGTATTTTCAAACAAAAGATTTTTTCATTAACTAAATCCGAAATTTCAACAAAATCTTACAATTTCCCGACAATATCGGAAAACGTCCGTACCCCGCGAATTCTATATCAAAACTGACCAGGCGATTTACACAACGCAATCGAATGAATAGTGCATTATCTAATTCGGTGACGAATCAACGGATGACGATTATAACGTTGATTTGTAGAGATTTCGGATTTGGATTTTTTTAAGATACTGTTTTTTCAAACAATCCATTTTTTCATTGACAATATCCGAAATTTAAACCAAATCCTACAATTTCATGAATATATCGGAAAACGTCTGTACTTCGCGAATTCTAAGTAAAAACTGACCAGGCGATTAACACATCGTTATCAGATGTATAATGCATTATGTAATTCGATGACGATTCAACGGATGACGATTTCGATTTGTAGGGATTTCGGATTTGATATTTTAAAAAAGACTGTATTTTCAAACAAGAGATTTTTTCATTAACTGAATCCGAAATTTCAACAAAATCTTACAATTTCCCGAATATATCGGAAAACGTCCGTACCCCGCGAATTCTATATCAAAACTGACCAGGCGGTTAACACAAGGTGATCGAATGAATAATGCATCATGTAATTCGATGACGAATCAACAGATGACGATTATAAGGTTGATTTGTAGAGATTTCGGATTTGGATTTTTTTTAAGAGACTGTTTTTTCAAACAATCCATTTTTTCATTGACAAAATCCGAAATTTCAACAAAATCCTACAATTTCATGAATATATCGGAAAACGTCTGTACTTCGCGAATTCTGAGTGAAAACTGACCAGGCGATTAACACATCGTAATCAAATGAATAATGCATTATGTAATTCGACGACGATTCAACGAATGACGATTTCGGTTTGTAGTGATTTCGGATTTGGATTTTTTTAAAGAGCCTGTTTTTTCAAACAATACATTTTTTCATTGACAAAATCCGAAATTTCAACGAAATCCTACAATTTCATGAATATATCGGAAAACGTCTGTACTTCGCGAATTCTAAGTAAAAACTGACCATTGGATTAACACATCGTAATCAAATAAATAATGCATTATGTTATTCGATGACGATTCAACGGATGACGATTTCGATTTGTAGAGATTTCGGATTTGGATATTTTAAAAAAGACTGTATTTTCAAACAAAAGATTTTTTCATTAACTAAATCCGAAATTTCAACAAAATCTTACAATTTCCCGAATATATCGGAAAACGTCCGTACCCCGCAAATTCTATATCAAAACTGACCAGGCGATTTACACAACGCAATCGAATGAATATTGCATTATGTAATTCGGTGACGAATCAACGGATGACGATTATAACGTTGATTTGTAGAGATTTCGAATTTGGATTTTTTTTAAGAGACTGTTTTTTCAAACAATCCATTTTTTCATTTACAAAATCCGAAATTTCAACAAAATCCTACAATTTCATGAATATATCGGAAAACGTCTGTACTTCGCGAATTCTAAGTAAAAACTGACACATCGTAATCAAATGAATAATGCATTATGTAATTCGACGACGATTCAACGGATGACGATTTCGATTTGTAGAGATTTCGGATTTGGATATTTTAAAAAAGACTGTATTTTCAAACAAAAGATTTTTTCAATCCGAAATTCAACAAAATCTCACAAATTCCCGAATATATCGGAAAACGTCCGTACCCCGCGAATTCTAAATCAAAACTGGCCGGGCGATTAATACATCGTAATCAAATGAATAATGCATTATGTGATTCGATCACGAATAAACGGATGACGATTGTAACTTTGATTTGTAGAGATTTCGGATTTGGATATTTTAAAAAAGACTTTATTTTGAAACAATAGATTTTTCCATTAACTAAATCCGAAATTTCGACAAAATCTTAAAATTTTCCGAAAATATCGGAAAACGTCCGTACTTCGCGAATTCTGAATCAAAACTGACCAGGCGATAACCACAACGTGATCGAATGAATAATGCATCATGTAATTCGATGACGAATCAACAAATGACGATTATAAGGTTGATTTGTAGAGATTTCGGATTTGGATTTTTTTGAGAAGACTATATTTTCAAACAATAGATTTTACCATGAACTTGTTCCGAAATTTCAACAAATTCTTACAATTTCCCGAATATATCGGAAAACGTCCGTACTCCGCGCATTCTGAATAAAAACTGACCAGGCGGTTAACACAAGGTGATCGAATGAATAATGCATTATGTAATTCGATGACGAATCGACGGATGACGATTATAACGCTGATTTGTAGAGATTTCGGATTTGGATATTTTGTGATAGGCTTTTCGTACTCTGGCAGCTCCTTACGGTTGCTCGGGCGCCAGTGGGGCAATCAGTCAAACCCCACGTCTCTCACAGAATCCCCAACGAATTGGAGAGCCCGGGTAGACTTGAGTATCAGTGGAGAAGGGTATCGATGAAGACTAGGTCGGTAGCGTCTTCTAAGTGTCTGCTTTTCAACGGTCTTTAGGCGTCAGAAAGAGTACTTACCTCTTCTAACTAAACTCTTAGATGAAACTGATTTAATGAATAGACTCTCACTGGTAAAATAATTGGCAACAAAAATAAATATTCAACTATTTATTTCTATTAAAATAAACTATACACAAAAGAAAATAGACAGGTACACTAAATCGTGGACGTCAACGGCTGTGTCTGGTCGGCGCAGGACGACTGGCAATATTTCACTTCAGGAAAATGGACGGTTTCGGAAATATACGGAAGTAAGTCAAGTTTCAATTAAAATAAGTGTAAAGAAACATGCACGGTTTCGGAAAAATATTTCAACTAAGGCAAGACACAATTGAATGAAAAGTACGAACGGTTTTAAAAATAATGAACGGAATTCAGTCAGCTCAAAATTTAAAAAAAACACCAGTTCACCGGGGTACGCCCTCTATCTCTGTCTCGGTGGTTTGTCTATGATCCGGTGTCCTTCGGTCTCTCTCTCTTTCTCTCGGTGACCTCAAGCTGGCTGACTGTCAAACAGCGGCCACAGAGTCCGGCAGTGAGGGTATTTGACGGTTATGAAATCCCAACTCTATGTTCGGCGAATCTAACTTATAACTATAATTCAAACGGTTGGAAATCGGGATGAAACGGTCAAATATTCAGGAATCGGAAAAATCAGGGGGGCCCAACGTCCTCCTGGGACCCAAATGCTACCCTACGGTAACGGAAAGCTATATACAGCAGGAAAAGGTTAGCTCATGGTTTTCAGCCAAGCACAAGTCTAGAGAGAATATTATTCCACAAAGGTGCAATGAAGCGGTAATAATTTCAAATATCACTTGCCTTAGAAATTCCTTTGTGTCTCGTAAGTACGGTTTTCACTTGACAATCACCTCACTCGTTCAACTCTCAACAACGATTCATACTGATCTCGACCTTCAGCGACGGAACTCGAAGAAGTAGGTACCCCGGAAAATTGTCCTCACCATGGGTAACTCAGTCCCCCATTGGATAAACTCAAATTGTTCGGTAAATCAACGGGCTCGGAAAGAGACAGAAACAATTGAAGAGAAGGAAAAACTGAACAAGTTGAAAGACCTTTTTCGAGTCAGAAAAAGTACGGTTCAACGGAAAGAATTCTAAAATATATGAATTCTGAAAACAAAATATATTCGGTCTCCGCTACAAATATGGGACTGGTCGGTGGAAAACAATGACATGAAATCAATCGGTAAATCCCCCCTATGATAATTTGACGGTTTTCTTCCGAAATACTTCGATTGCCAGGTCCTATTAAGAAAGTATCGGCAGAGAAATTTCCTTTTCGTGGCGGGGTAAAATCTGCCTCGTCACAATTTTGAAAAAGACTGTATTTTCAAACAAGAGATTTTTTCATTAACTAAATCAATAATTTCAACAAAATTTTACAATTTCCCGAATATATCGGAAAACGTTCGAACTCCGCGAATTCTAAATCAAAACTGACCAGGCGATTAACAGAACGTGATCGAATGAATAGTGCAATATGTAATTCGATGACGAATCAACGGATGACGATTATAAGATTTGTAGAGATTTCGGATTTGGATATTTTAAAGAAGACTGTATTTTCAAACAAATGATTTTTTCATTAACTAAATCCGAAATTTCAACAAAATCTCACAATTTCCCGAATTTCTCGGAAAACGTCCGTACCCCGCGAATTCTATATCAAAACTGACCGGGCGATTAACACAACGCGATCGAATCAATAATGCATTATGTAATTCGATGACGAATCAACGGATGACGATTATAACGTTGATTTGTAGAGATTTCGGATTTGGATATTTCAAATAATGCTGTATATTCAAACAATAGATTTTTTCATTAAATAAATCCGAAATTTCAACAAAATCTTACAATTTCCCGAATATATCGGAAAACGTCCGTACTCCGCGAATTCTAAATCAAATCTGACCAGGCGATTAACACAACGCGATCAAATCAATAATGCATTATGTAATTCGATGACGAATCAACGGATGACGATTATGACGTTGATTTGTAGAGATTTCGGATTTGGATATTTCAAAGAATACTGTATATTTAAACAATGGATTTTTCATTAACTGAATCCGAAATTTCAACAAAATCTTAAAATTTCCCGAATATATCGGAAAACGTCTGTACTTCGCGAATTCTAAGTAAAAACTGACCAGGCGATTAACACATCGTAATCAGATGAATAATGCATTATGTAATTCGATGACGATTCAGCGGATGACGATTTCGATTTGTAGGGATTTCGGATTTGGATATTTTGAAAAAGACTGTATTTTCAAACGAAAGATTTTTTCATTAACTAAATCCGAAATTTCAACAAAATCTCACAATTTCCCGAATATATCGGAAAACGTCCGTACTCCGCGAATTCTGAATAAAAACTGACCAGGCGGTTAACACAAGGTGATCGAATGAATAATACATTATGTAATTCGATGACGAATCAACGGATGATGATTATAAGGTTGATTTGTAGAAATATCGGATTTGGATTTTTTTAAGAAGACTTTATTTTCAAACAATAGATTTTAATATGAACTTGATCCGAAATTTCAACAAATTCTTACAATTTCCCGAATATATCGGAAAACGTCCGTACTCCGCGAATTCTAAATAAAAACTGACCAGGCGGTTAACACAAGGTGATCGAATGAATAATGCATTATGTAATTCGATGACGAATCGACGGATGACGATTATAACGCTGATTTGTAGAGATTTCGGATTTGGATATTTTGTGATAGACTTTTCGTACTCTGGCAGCTCCTTACGGTTGCTTGGGCGCCAGTGGGGCAATCAGTCAAACCCCACGTCTCTCACAGAATCCCAAACGAATTGGAGAGCCCGGGTAGACTTGAGTATCAGTGGAGAAGGGTATCGATGAAGACTAGGGCGGTAGCGTCTTCTAAGTGTCTGCTTTTCAACGGTCTTTAGGCGTCAGAAAGAGTACTTACCTCTTCTAACTAAACTCTTAGATGAAACTGATTTAATAAATAGACTCTCACTGGCAAAATAATTGGCAACAAAAATAAATATTCAACTATTTATTTCTATTAAAATAAACTATACACAAAAGAAAATAGACAGGTACACTAAGTCGTGGACGTCAACGGCTGTGTCTGGTCGGCGCAGGACGGCTGGCAATATTTCACTTCATGAAAATGGACGGTTTCGGAAATATACGGAAGTAAGTCAAGTTTCAATTGAAATAAGTGTAAAGAAACATGCACGGTTTCGGAAAAATATTTCAACTAAGGCAAGACACAATTGAATGAAAAGTACGAACGGTTTTAAAAATAATAAACGGAATTCAGTCAGGTCAAAATTTAAAAAAAACACCAGTTCACCGGGGTACGCCCTCTATCTCTGTCTCGGTGGTTTGTCTATGATCCGGTGTCCATCAGTCTCTCTCTCTCTCTCGGTGACCTCAAGCTGGCTGACTGTCAAACAGCGGCCACAGTGGCCGGCGGTGAGGATATTTGACGGTTATGAAATCCCAACCCTATGTTCGGCGAATCTAACCTATAACTATAATTCAAACGGTTGGAAATCGGGATGAAACGGTCAAATATTCAGGAATCGGAAAAATCAGGGGGGCCCAACGTCCTCCTGGGACCCAAATGCTACCCAACGGTAACGGAAAGCTATATACAGCAGGAAAAGGTTAGCTCATGGTTTTCAGCCAAGCACAAGTCTAGAGAGAATATTATTCCACAAAGGTGCAATGAAGCGGTAATAATTTCAAATATCACTTGCCTCAGAAATTCCTTTGTGTCTCGTAAGTACGGTATTCACTTGACAATCACCTCACTCGTTCAACTCTCAACAACGATTCATACTGATCTTGACCTTCAGCGACGGAACTCGAAGAAGTAGGTACCCCGGAAAATTGTCCCCACCATGGGTAACTCAGTCCCCCATTGGATAAACTCAAATTGTTCGGTAAATCAACGGGCTCGGAAAGAGACAGAAACAATTGAAGAGAAGGAAAAACTGAACAAGTTGAAAGACCTTTTTCGAGTCAGAAAAAGTACGGTTCAACGAAAAGAATTCTAAAATATATGAATTCTGAAAACAAAATATATTCGGTCTCCGCTACAAATATGGGACTGGTCGGTGGAAAACAATGACATGAAATCAATCGGTAAATCCCCCCTTATGATAATTTAACGGTTTTCTTCCGAAATACTTCGATTGTCAGGTCCTATTGAGAAAGTATCGGCAGAGAAATTTCCTTTTCGTGGCGGGGTAAAATCTGCCTCGTCACATCCCCCTCCTTCGTCGGCAAAAAAAAATAAAACGAAGTTTTTTTTCAACCCCCCTGGGTATCGTTGCGGTATTTCTAAATGTCGGTTTCAGCCTGTGAAAGCTGCGGGGTTATTGAACTCGGCGTCATTTCATGACCTGATGAACTCAAACGGTAATTTAAAAAAAACTGTCGGTTGGCGTATCCACCATGTCGGTAAGAAGACTTAGCCTTCTCGGATTTTCAAATTGGAAAATTATTCGGTCAGGTTCTTAACGGCATATACCTTTCAATCCCAGGGGATTTCAGGTCCTTTATGTGGATGTGTCTGACAACCTTACCACTGCCATCCTTGATGTCATACACCACAGGAGAGACTATGCCTACAACGGTATACGGTCCGGAGTATTTCGGAGCCAACTTGGCGGCAACTCCTTCTACTGCAGAAGATAAGGAATGCCCTCTTCGGTACACTTGGTCTCCAATCCTATGACGCCAGTCCTTACGACGTAGGTTATAGTGACTTTGCTGGACGAAGGCTCGTGTTAATCTAGTTCGGACAAATTTGAAAGTTTCGGTAAATCGGTTACGGTTATTTACATGGTGAGCAACTTGCGGTTCGGTATCCGGTTCGGTGTGATTCTCTCCCTCCTTGTTAGCAATCTCGGTAAAAAATTTGGCGTTCGGTGAACGCATTTCCCTATCAAAGTTCAAGAATGCTCTGGGGTCTTCGGTTGACTCCTGCTTTGGGGAATTCACTCCATCTTCCTTGAAAGCCTGGTACACACCTCTTTGGACAGTTGTTCTCATGGGCCTAAATTCCATCCGTTTGGAGAATCTGTCCTTTTTACAAGATTCTTCCACCACATAGGAATGATTCCTTGCCAGTTTCTGCTGTGAAACCTTGTATCGGTGACACTTGCTACATTTTCGGACATATTGGGCAATTTCTCGGAACATTCCTGGCCAATAGTAGCTGCGGGCTATGCGAAATTTGGTTTCTGCTATTCCCAAGTGTCCAGCGTTCGGTCGGTCGTGGTTTTCGAGAAGGACTTCTCTTCGGTCATCTTTCGGAACACATAACTTCCAGGGATTTCCCATTTCCGGCTCTGTAAAATCATCGGAATCGCAAAAATGGCGGTATAATTTTCCTGACACTATCCTGTAGTCAGGAAACGCTGTAGGATTCGATTTTACTTCTGCCAATTTCCTCCTGTACCATGAGCAACTTACATTGTCCTCGGTCAGGCATATGGTTCCTTCGGTCGATATCGGTAGCGGTAACGGTGACGGTAACGGTAACGGTAACGGTGACGGTAACGGTAACGGTGACGGAAACGGTAACGGTGACGGTAACTGATTCTGCTCTTCCTGCGTCATGGGCTTGTCCTTTAGGGACCTGCCATTCAGAAAGCATTCGGCGGTTTGGAGATTGATGGAGAAGTCGTGTGCTCTCAGTACATCCATTCCCAGTACTACACTGATCGGTAAATCTGAAACTAACAACCACGTAGCCTCAATATTTTCGGATCCAACCTGAACCTATGCTGTGTACATTTCCTTAATCGGGATAGAACTTCCGTTAGCGACGGTGGTGGTAACGTCTCTAACATAATTCGGTGTTATTCCAGCGGCCTTGCAGTGAGCAGCCACTTCACTGCTGATGAAGGACCTGGTTGATCCGGTGTCCAATAGTGCCCGGAACTCCTTGTCTCCTATAAGAACATTAGTTATAGGACGGTTATCAGAAAGGATTTTCTTCGGAATAACCGGGGTTCTCGGTAACGGACACTGACAGTCTTTGGACATTAAACCTTTCTTACCACATCGAGAGCAGAAAAGTATCGGTTTCGATGTACACTGTACTCGTAGATGGCCCTTACCACCACATCTCCAGCACTGGGTTTCGGTTGGCGGTCGGACGGTATTCTTCGGTTCATCTTGTCTCTGACGTGCTGTAGAGTTTTGTACAAGTTTCGGTTTATCGGACGGTTCGGACAGTGTGCTGAGGTGCATTCCGATCGGTTGGACGTTCGGTGAGGGATTTCGGAAGGTAAGATGCGGTTCGTTGATGAGACTCTTTTGGATCGGTGGCAAAGCATAGTTAGCAGTTTGCCATTTGACCAATTCGAACACTTTTCCTTTTCGAAGCAGTTCATCTATGGTTGAAGTCGGTTGGAAGGCCAGGGCGGTTTGCAGTTCTGGCAGTAAACGTCGTCGGATGATATTCACCTGTTCTTCCTCGGTCGGTCGCTTTACGGTCAGCTTCTGAAACAGATTTTGCATTCGAGTTACATACAACAAGAGTCGTTCATCGGTTCTTTGAGTGCGTTTCTTGATTTCCTCCAAAAGGATGTCCTCGTAGTCGGGAGGAAGAAATGCCTCTCGGAGTTGTTCCTTGAAATCGGTCCAGTCGGTGAAGGTGCCTCTCGGGGGAATGTACCAGTCTCTTGCATCCCTACGTAACAGCTCGTATATTGACTCGAATAACTGTTCGTGGCTCACCTTTCTAGCCACGGCAAGATACTCAGCCTCCTCCAGGAATGAGGTCACACTGGTTGACCCATCGAACGTCAGGTTCCATTTCCACACAGGAATGGTAGGAAAGATGGAATGGTGGGGGGTTTTCGGCGGTTTCATCGGCGGGTATTCGGTCGCCAGTTCGGCTTTTTTGGTCGTCGGTACGTCGCTTCTTACGTATCTCACCCCAGCGGTTTCGGTAGGATATGACGCAAATGAAACTCTCCTGGTTGATTCGGCAAACTCCCTCGTTAATCGCCCTGACTCAGGGGATGTTATTAGCGGTCTGTTTTCCTCACTGGTTCGGTCGGTTGGCAGTGCTTGTTCAACGGTAAATGGGAGGATGTCGGCGGGCGGTCGGTGGTATGAAGGTTGTTTCTGCAAAAAAGTACGTTCAATTTGTTCGGTTAATAATCTGCAAACTTCTTGTCGGTTCTGCTGCAGCCGGTCATCATGAGTGGTCGGTCGGGATATGTCACAATCCTCTCCCAAGTTCAACAAGTCTGCCTCTCCAACGGTGGTTGAGCACGGAATCAGACCTGGACCAAGTCTAGATGCGCAGTCCGGTAATTCCTGGTCAATCAGCGACGGTGTGTCGGCTGACAGGTTCCCTGGAATACCACCTAACCAGTGAGTATTCTCCAGCAATCTCATAGCCATCTTCAGAGAGTGTTCCAGCTCGGTTTTCTTGTGAAGCAGACTGCAGCTTCCGCAGATAGACTTCTCAGTCGGCCTTGAACGTGCAGTAGCCGGCTCCTAATGCGCTGCAACTCATTGTCTCTATTATTAAAATCGAACTCACATATCTCTCCCAAAAAGTCGAACAACTTGGCACCACAAACCCCAATTTCCTGTGCCTGGTCAATTTCATCTCTTGGAATGAACGGTATGTCGGAATGGATGGCCCTTCTCAGTTGAGCTCTTTTCTCCTGAACGGTGTGTCCCACGGTGCAGCCTCTTGCCTCTAACTCCCACGTAAGTTCGTCACTTTTCAGTCGGTTGACATCCATTTTCACGGTACCAGAAACTCAGAAGAAAGATTTACAATATATACTATACGGATATATGCCAGAAACAAAGAACGGTTACCAATTTGCCAGTGTAGAGTATTTAAAGAAAACGGTACGGTTACGGTAACAGGAACTACTCACAGAACAGCAGAAGTCCCTGCTCGGGCGCCAGATGTGATAGACTTTTCGTACTCTGGCAGCTCCTTACGGTTGCTCGGGCGCCAGTGGGGCAATCAGTCAAACCCCACGTCTCTCACAGAATCCCAAACGAATTGGAGAGCCCGGGTAGACTTGAGTATCAGTGGAGAAGGGTATCGATGAAGACTAGGGCGGTAGCGTCTTCTAAGTGTCTGCTTTTCAACGGTCTTTAGGCGTCAGAAAGAGTACTTACCTCTTCTAACTAAACTCTTAGATGAAACTGATTTAATAAATGGTTTGTCTATGATCCGGTGTCCTTCGGTCTCTCTCTCTCTCTCTCTCGGTGACCTCAAGCTGGCTGACTGTCAAACAGCGGCCACAGAGTCCGGCGGTGAGGGTATTTGACGGTTATGAAATCCCAACTCTATGTTCGGCGAATCTAACCTATAACTATAATTCAAACGGTTGGAAATCGTAATGAAACGGTCAAATATTCAGGAATCGGAAAAATCAGGGGGGCCCAACGTCCTCCTGGGACCCAAATGCTACCCTACGGTAACGGAAAGCTACATACAGCAGGAAAAGGTTAGCTCACGGTTTTCAGCCAAGCACAAGTCTAGAGAGAATATTATTCCACAAAGGTGCAATGAAGCGGTAATAATTTCAAATATCACTTGCCTTAGAAATTCCTTTGTGTCTCGTAAGTACGGTTTTCACTTGACAATCACCTCACTCGTTCAACTCTCAACAACGATTCATACTGATCTTGACCTTCAGCGACGAAACTCGAAGAAGTAGGTACCCCGGAAAATTGTCCCCACCATGGGTAACTCAGTCCCTCATTGGATAAACTCAAATTGTTCGGTAAATCAACGGGCTCGGAAAGAGACAGAAACAATTGAAGAGAAGGAAAAACTGAACAAGTTGAAAGACCTTTTTCGAGTCAGAAAAAGTACGGTTCAACGGAAAGAATTCTAAAATATATGAATTCTGAAAACAAAATATATTCGGTCTCCGCTACAAATATGGGACTGGTCGGTGGAAAACAATGACATGAAATCAATCGGTAAATCCCCCCTATGATAATTTGACGGTTTTCTTCCGAAATACTTCGATTGTCAGGTCCTATTAAGAAAGTATCGGCAGAGAAATTTCCTTTTCGTGGCGGGGTGAAATCTGCCTCGTCACAATTTTAAAAAAGAATGTATTTTCAAACAAGAGATTTTTTCATTAACTAAATCGAAAATTTCAACAAAATTTTACAATTTCCCGAATATATCGGAAAACGTTCGAACTCCGCGAATTCTAAATCAAAACTGACCAGGCGATTAACAAAACGTGATCGAATGAATAGTGCAATATGTAATTCGATGACGAATCAACGGATGACGATTATAACGTTGATTTGTAGAGATTTCGGATTTGGATATTTCAAAGAAGACTGTATTTTCAAACAAATGATTTTTTCATTTACTAAATCCGAAATTTCAACAAAATCTTACAATTTCCCGAATTTCTCGGAAAACGTCCGTACCCCGCGAATTCTATATCAAAACTGACCAGGCGATTAACACAACGCGATCGAATCAATAATGCATTATGTAATTCGATGACGAATCAACGGATGACGATTATAAGATTTGTAGAGATTTCGGATTTGGATATTTTAAAGAAGACTGTATTTTCAAACAAATGATTTTTTCATTTACTAAATCCGAAATTTCAACAAAATCTTACAATTTCCCGAATTTCTCGGAAAACGTCCGTACCCCGCGAATTCTATATCAAAACTGACCAGGCGATTAACACAACGCGATCGAATCAATAATGCATTATGTAATTCGATGACGAATCAACGGATGACGATTATAACGTTGATTTGTAGAGATTTCGGATTTGGATATTTCAAAGAATGCTGTATATTCAAACAATAGATTTTTTCATTAAATAAATCCGAAATTTCAACAAAATCTTACAATTTCCCGAATATATCGGAAAACGTCTGTACTTCGCGAATTCTAAGTAAAAACTGACCATTGGATTAACACATCGTAATCAAATAAATAATGCATTATGTAATTCGATGACGATTCAACGGATGACGATTTCGATTTGTAGAGATTTTTTCATTAACTAAATCGAAAATTTCAACAAAATTTTACAATTTCCCGAATATATCGGAAAACGTTCGAACTCCGCGAATTCTAAATCAAAACTGACCAGGCGATTAACAAAACGTGATCGAATGAATAGTGCAATATGTAATTCGATGACGAATCAACGGATGACGATTATAACGTTGATTTGTAGAGATTTCGGATTTGGATATTTTAAAAAAGACTGTATTTTCAAACAAAAGATTTTTTCATTAACTAAATCCGTAATTTCAACAAAATTTTACAATTTCCCGAATATATCGGAAAACGTTCGAACTCCGCGAATTCTTAATCCAAACTGACCAGGCGATTAACAAAACGTGATCGAATGAATAGTGCAATATGTAATTCGATGACGAATCAACGGATGACGATTATAAGATTTGTAGAGATTTCGGATTTGGATATTTTAAAGAAGACTGTATTTTCAAACAAATGATTTTTTCATTAACTAAATCCGAAATTTGAACAAAATCTTACAATTTCCCGAATTTATCGGAAAACGTCCGTACCTCGCGAATTCTATATCAAAACTGACCAGGCGGTTAACACAAGGTGATCGAATGAATAATGCATTATGAAATTCGATGACGCATCAACGGATGACGATTATAACGCTGATTTGTAGAGATTTCGGATTTGGATATTTTAAAAAAGACTGTATTTTCAAACAAAAGATTTTTTCATTAACTAAATCCGAAATTTCAACAAAATCTAATCAAATGAATAATGCATTATGTGATTCGATCACGAATAAACGGATGACGATTATAACTTTTATTTGTGGATATTTCGGATTTGGACATGTTAAAAAAGACTTTATTTGAAACAATAGATTTTTTCATTAACTAAATCCGAAATTTCGACAAAATCTTAAAATTTTCCGAAAATATCGGAAAACGTCCGTACTTCGCGAATTCTGAATCAAAACTGACCAGGCGATTAAAACAACGTGATCGAATGAATAGTGCAATATGTAATTCGATGACGAATCAACGGATGACGATTATAAGATTTGTAGAGATTTCGAATTTGGATATTTTAAAAAAGACTGTATTTTCAAACGAAAGATTTTTTCATTAACTGAATCCGAAATTTCAACAAAATCTTTCAATTTCCCGAATATATCGGAAAACGTCCGTACCCCGCGAATTCTATATCAAAACTGACCAGGCGTTTAACACAAGGTGATCGAATGAATAATGCATTATGAAATTCGATGACGCATCAACGGATGACGATTATAACGCTGATTTGTAGAGATTTCAGATTTGGATATTTTAAAAAAGACTGTATTTTCAAACAAAAGATTTTTTCATTAACTAAATCCGTAATTTCAACAAAATTTTACAATTTCCCGAATATATCGGAAAACGTTCGAACTCCGCGAATTTTAAATCAAAACTGACCAGGCGATTAACAAAACGTGATCGAATGAATAGTGCAATATGTAATTCGATGACGAATCAACGGATGACGATTATAAGATTTGTAGAGATTTCGGATTTGGATATTTTTAAGAAGACTGTATTTTCAAACAAATGATTTTTTCATTAACTTAATCCGAAATTTCAACACAATCTTACAATTTCCCGAATTTATCGGAAAACGTCCGTACCTCGCGAATTCTATATCAAAACTGACCATGCGATTAACACAACGCGATCGAATCAATAATGCATTATGTAATTCGATGACGAATCAACGGATGACGATTATAACGTTGATTTGTAGAGATTTCGGATTTGGATATTTCAAAGAATGCTGTATATTCAAACAATAGATTTTTTCATTAAATAAATCCGAAATTTCAACAAAATCTTACAATTTTCCGAATATATCGGAAAACGTCCGTACTCCGCGAATTCTAAATAAAAACTGACCAGGTGATTAACACAACGTGATCGAATGAATAATGCATTATGCAATTCGATGACGAATCAACGGATGATGATTATGAGGTTGATTTGTAGAAATTTTGGATTTGGATTTTTTAAAGAAGACTATATTTTCAAACAATAGATTTTGCAATAAACTTGCTCCGAAATTTCAACAAAATCTTACAATTCCCCGAATTTATCGGAAAATGTCCGTACTCCGCGAATTCTGAATCAAAACTGACCGGGCGATTTACACAACACGATCGAATGAATAATGCATTATGTAATTCGATGACGAATCAACGGATGACAATAATAATGTTGATTTGTAGAGATTTCGGATTTGGATTTTTTTAAAGAGACTGTTTTTTCGAACACTACATTTCTCTATTGACTAAATCCGAAATTTCAACAAAATCCTACAATTTCATGAATATATCGGAAAACGTCCGTACTCCGCGAATTCTGAATCAAAACTGACCAGGCGATTAACACAACGTGATCGAATGAATAATGCATTATGTAATTCAATGACGAATCAACGGATGACGATTATAAGATTTGTAGAAATTTCGGATTTGGTTATTTTAAAGAAGACTGTATTTTCAAACAAATGATTTTTTCATTAACTAAATCCGAAATTTCAACAAAATCTTACAATTTCCCGAATTTCTCGGAAAACGTCCGTACCCCGCGAATTCTATATCAAAACTGACCGGGCGATTAACACAACGCGATCGAATCAATAATGCATTATGTAATTCGATGACGAATCAACGGATGACGATTATAACGTTGATTTGTAGAGATTTCGGATTTGGATATTTCAAAGAATGCTGTATATTGTTAGAAATGAAACTCAAGAATTCCAAACTTAATTATTTATTTTCGTAAACACAAGAAATATCGAGCGGCTGGTACATCCGAGCACGCAGGGATCTTCAAATCGAATGGCCTGAGTACCACAGCTTCAAATCTCGGCTGTCGTTTATGTTTACTCAGCGCTTATCCCCTTTGACCGGCAGCGGCTCACCATATTCGTGTATTCGATTTCTTACACGGCCTTCCTGACAATTGCGACGCTCTCGACGCATTTTTCTCCAGAAGACCTATCTGTGAAAAAGAAATATTATTTTTTCTTTCACCTGGCTCAACCACTCACGGGACTGAGACCCAGAGACATACAATTCAGTGATAATCTCGATCATCACTCTGCTCTTATCAAATTATACTCGTAAATACCTCAGCTATCAATCAGCTGTACCACTTGCTGGTCAGAGTCTCACATAATAAAAATTATATCTGTAATGACCTCAGCCATTACCCTGCTCTATCACTTACGTTACAGAGACAGACAAATATCGAAATTACACCTGTGAAGACATCAGTCATTTCTCAGCTCTACCACTAACGGGACAGAGACTGACAAAAATCAAAATTATACCTGTAATGACCTCAGCCATCACTCAGCTCTACCACCAAGGGTACAGAGACTGACAAAAATCAAAATTATACCTGTAATGACCTCAGCCATCACTCAGCTCTACCAATAAGGGTACAGAGACTGACAAACATCCATCAAAATTATACCTGTAATGACCTCGGCCATCACCCAGCTCTACCACTAACGGGACAGAGACTGACAAAATCAAAATTGTACCTGTAATGACCTCAGCCATCACTCAGCTCTACCACTAAGGGTACAGAGACTGACAAAAATCAAGATCATACCTGTAATGACCTCAGCCATCACTCAGCTCTACCACTAAGGGTACAGAGACTGACAAAATCAAAATTGTACCTGTAATGACCTCAGCCATCACTCAGCTCTACCACTAAGGGTACAGAGACTGACAAAAATCAAAATTGTACCTGTAATGACCTCAGCCATCACTCAGCTCTACCACTAACGGGACAGAGACTGACAAAATCAAAATTGTACCTGTAATGACCTCAGCCATCACTCAGCTCTACCACTAACGGGACAGAGACTGACAAAAATCAAAATTATACCAATTGTAGCTGTAATGACCTCGGCCATTACTCAGCTCTACCTCTAACGGGACAGAGACTGACAATGCAATAACAGCATTAATGTTTCTACACTAACCTTCTCTTTCAACTGAGTCACTTTCTGACTCCAGAAAATCCAATACTTCATTCATGTCAACATTCAAAGCCCATTGTGTAGGCCATCGTCTGAGCTGCTCCTTGGCTGCTTTCGTCACGATGTTCGTGCCAACCTTCTTAATTTCATAGCGTCCATTATCCAGGCAGTTCACCACCTCGTATGGACCCAGAAACTCATAATCGCTTTTACTAATGTGCATCTGAGAATCACGGTGCATCAGCACAAAGTCACCAGGCGAGTACTGAACGTTATCTCTTCTTCTCTTATTAACATCGTTCAGATCACGTGTCGAGGACAATTTTTCTGCTACTCGCTGCCTATCCAAATCTCGGTTTCTTATTGAAGACAGATCCTTTGACACATTTTTCAATAACGCCTGTATCAATGGTGTCGAACTTTGGATTCCCAAGAGTAATTGCAGTGGAGTCGAATTAGTTGATTTCTGCACAGTTGTGTTAAGAACAAGCTGGATTTTCCATAAACCACTCGGCCATTCTGCCTTTACTCGAGTTTCAATTCTCAATAAATTCCTAATGGTTCTCATATAGCGTTCCACCTGTCCATTTCCTCTGTGTATGTCTGGCGTAACATAATGATGCTCGATATTCCAATTCTCCAGATACTTTGGAAAAGTTGTATTCTTGAACGACGTAGCGGCATCCATTATAACTCGTTTAGGGGTTCCAAATAATGATAACACAGTTTCTAATTTTTCGCGAGTTTCTGCGGTGGTCACACTTTTCATTGGCATCAAAATGCAATATTTCGTAAAACTATCAACGATAACCAAAATGTGCTTGTAACCGTCAGTAGACACAGGTAATGGTCCTAAACAATCCAAATGTAAGGTGTGAAATGGTTCTTTGGGAATCTCTACTGGATGTACAAAACCTTGTAGTGGTCCTGTTCTTGTCTTTTTTACTGCACATATTACACAATGCCTAACATAACATTTGATGAAGTGTCTCATTCGTGGAAACCAAAAATTTGCAGCTATCGACTGGTACGTTTTATCATCGCCGATATGACACTGCTCGTCATGGAAGATACGGAGTAACCCTAAGCGACTTTGTCTAGGAACAAACCACTGCAGATTCATTGTTCCATCTGGGTTGTGGTGCTTGTGGTACAACATTCCATCCTTTTCAGTGTATTGGTTAGAGTCGAGATCTCCATTCCTTAGCTGTTCCAACAAGTTTTGAACTTCCTCGTTTCCCTTCTGTTCAATGTAAGCCCAGTTATTATGCGAAACTCGACGTATTGTGTTAACAGGATTTCTGCTCAGATAATCCACATGTGGAAGGTTGCTTCCTTTACGGTACTTTATCTCAAAATCGAAATCTTGAAGGTAAACCCACCAACGGGCTATTCGAGGAATAAGATCCTTTTTAGTAGCTGTTGCCTTAACGGAATTGCAATCTGTGACTATGGTGAATTTGATCCCAAGCAAATAAGTTCGAAAGTGTTTGAGTGCTTGCACTATTGCCAGAGTTTCTAACTCGTATGAGTGATACTTCGATTCACTGTCTGTTGTCCTTTTACTAAAGTAAGCTACAACCTTTGGCTGGTTTTCATGTTTTTGTATAAGTATGGCACCATATCCAATACTGCTAGCATCAGTGTGCAGCTCTGTGGGTGCTTCTGGATCATAAACAACGAGCAGAGGCCTTGATGTCAGATGATCAATGACATATTTTCTTGCTTCCTCCTGCTCTTCTCCCCATTGAAAGGGAATTCCTTGTTTCGTCAGGCGAGTTATACATGCCGTTTTACTAGCGAATTCTGGGACAAATTTCCTGAAATACCCTGCTAGACCCATAAATTGACGAATTTGCTTGACATTTGTTGGAATTGGCGACTTCATTAGCGCTTCGACCTTGGCTTTCCCTGGTCTTACACCTTCACCTGATATTTCTCTCCCAAGGTATTCTAAGCTTGGTTGCAGGAAGTGGCATTTTTTTATGTTCAGAGAGAAACCAGCAGAACTAAGTGCTTCCAGGACGCGTCTTAAGTTGGTAAGCCCTTCTTCCGGGGTGGCACTAGGAATGAGAATATCGTCCACATAAACTAATGCAATAGTATCTTTCAAATTTCCAAGGGCTCGATTGACAGCCTTCTGGAATACAGCCGGTGCATTGGTTAGACCGAAGGGCATACGAAGGTATTCGAAATGACCATCAGGTGTCACAAAAGCAGTCTTCGGAATGGATTCTTCATGTATCGGTATTTGGTGGAAACCGGAAGCCATATCCAAAGATGTGAAATAACATCCTTTTCCTAACCTATCCAACTGATCCTCAATTAATGGCATGGGAAATCGATCTTTAATAGTAATTCGGTTAAGTTCACGATAGTCGACGCACATTCTGAAGGATGTATCCTTTTTTCTCACTAATAGTATTGGACTTGCAAAGGGTGATTCACTAGGACGTATAATGTTGTTCGCCATCAAATCGTTGGTGATTTCACGAACAGCTTCCCTTTCGGTAGCGGATAGTCGATAAGGATTACGAGCAACTACAGTATCTTCTGATAGGCGTATCTGAAGACTCACATTGTTTACCGCGCCTACTTTATTTCCAGTTGGAATGGAACAGTAGGGTGGAAAATACAAACGGGAGAAGACTGAAGATTTATGCTGAAAAACTTAATGCAGTTGTGATAGGACCTGATATACCGACCTACATACCAAGAGTAAATGGACTACCCGATGTACTGGACATTGTCGTAATGAAAGACATCACTGAAGAAATCAGCATTGATACAATAGAAGACGGAACTTCAGACCACAATCCCATAGAATTCATAGTGGGACATGGCCCAAGAAACGAAGAAGAGACACAAACCAAGGAACGCACAGACTGGGAGAAATATAAGAATTTACTTCAGGAGAAAATCAGGGAAATTCCCCAAATAAACACCCAGGATGAATTATATGAAGCAGTTGAAAAATTGGAAAATCATATAAAAGAAGCCTATGAAGAAAGCACCAAGAGAATAAGGAAACCAATTCCGAAACATTCACATGGAGATACGCCAAGGGATATAAAGGAACTTATAAAAAAGAACAGAAGACTCAGGAAAATCTACAGAACAACAAAAAGAGAAGAAGACAAGAAGAAACTGAATAAGCATAGTCAGATATTGAAAAATGCTTTAACAGAACTGCGTAATAACAGATGGCACCAGAGATTAAGGGAACTGAATACAATAGATCACTCGGCTTGGAAAATGCAAAAACGCTTACGACGAGAACAGACAGTTATACCTCCACTGCATGGAGCAAACGGAATGGTATATACGAGACTTGAAAAAGCCGAAGCACTTGCCGACACAATTGAGAGAGAAGCCAGAATAAATTACAGAAATGATGATGACAATGAAGATCTAGAAGAAGAAGTGGAGGCAAACGAAGAACTGATGATGGAACCACCGGAAACCGAAATCATTCCAAAACCGGCTTCACCACCAGAAATCAAAGAGATCATAATGAAACTGAAAAACCGGAAAGCACCGGGAGAAGATAGGATAACGAATTATATGTTGAAGAAATTGCCTAGAAAAGGAATAGCAGCCTTGACGAATATAACAAACGGAGTGATGAGGACCGAATACTACCCAAAGAGATGGAAAACTGCAGAAATGATAGTTTTCAACAAGCCTGGAAAGGAACGGAAATTTCCTCAAAATTATAGACCAATCAGCCTACTATCAGCACTAGGAAAAGTCGTCGAGAGGGTTATCGCCAAAAGGCTGAATGAGGAAACAGAAATGTTGAAGATAATCCCACCCGAACAATTTGGATTTCGACGAGAACACTCGACTGAACTCCAATTACTACGGCTCATAGAATACGTCACCGAAGGAATGCAGACCAAACAGGCCATAGGATTAGTTCTGATGGATATCGAGAGAGCTTTTGATAGAGTATGGCACGAAGGCCTAATCTACAAGATGAAAAGAGCAGGATATTCGACCAAGCTATGCAAGATTATAAGGAATTATCTGAGGAATAGAAACTTTTATGTGAAGATAGATGGAGCAACCTCTCAAACCAGACAATTGGAAGCGGGAGTGCCTCAAGGATCGGTACTTGGACCTCTGCTTTACGTAATATACGTTTATGATATCCCGAAGAATGCTAGGAATATGCTCACCTTGTACGCAGATGACACAGGAATAGCGTTCAGACATCGACGCCCAGAGATCATACACCGGAGACTGCAGGAAGCCATAGATGAATTACTCAAATGGTGCATCAAATGGAAAATCCAAATCAATGGAAGAAAGACTCAAGCAATATTACTGCAAAAGAGAAGATTGAGGATGGAAGAAAACCTTGAAGTTGATGGACAAGAGGTTGAATGGAAAAATGAAGCAACATACCTAGGAGTGACGCTTGACAGAGGACTTACATGGAAAAACCACATCAAATGTGCTGTTGATAAAACAAAAGCCGCAATGAGTAAACTTTATCCACTCATAGGCAGAAGAAGTCATATGAATAAGAACATCAAGTTGACGATGATTAAAACTATTGCGCGACCACAACTCACATATGGATCGGCGGCATGGGGCTTCGCAGCCAAGACCCACATCAAGAGAATACAGGCCACTGAGAATAAACTCCTTAGAATGGCGATGGACGTACCCTGGTTTGTTAGGAACAAACAAATCTACAAGGACTTGGAATGGGAACCAGTTACAGAATTTATGAAGAGAAAGGCGGAAAGGATATTCGACAAAGCCAAACTACATCCAAATGAGGAACTACGAAGATTAGTCGACTACGATCCAACAGAAGAAGCTAGAAGGTCAAGAACCTACCACCGAAGACCGAGAGATCAGTTAAGGATTTAAATGTAACCAAAGAAGAGCTTAACCTATAAAAGCTATAGGCAGCATACAACTATCAACACGACTATGATCGTGTGAGAGTCCAGAAACCATAAGAGTCAACTGGTTAATAGGCAAAATGCCCGGAACCTATGAAGAAGCAGTTAAGGGTTTTTAGTGGGTCTCGAGCTCAGAGAGTGAGAATCCCCACACTGTTCCCCCTCAGCAGAGGGTGTGTTCGTCTGTTTGCAGATTTTCCCCCTGCTACACCAAAAAAAAAAAAAAAAAAAAAAAAAAAAAAAAAAAAAAAAAAAATTTCCAGTTGTTATCATGCCACTAAAATCTCGAAGAATAATTTGGAGATCATCCAGGTACTCAGCAGGTACATCAATCTCAGTTATTTCAGAATCGAAACTCTCAGAAATCCGGTTGATTCCAGGCAACTCACGACGTACGATGCGCGATCCTTCATGATCCGTAATGGTAACAAGACTCTGATCTTCGAAAATATTACGTCCAATCAAAACATCGTAATCAAGACTCTTAGCAGATACAAAAACGTAAGTAACTGGAATATTCACATCAGAGATGTTTGTGAAACCAACGAATTTTTTTGTTGCTTCAATGGTTACATTACTAAGTCCTTTCAGAATTATATTACATCCGGTTACTTTATTTTGGAATAAATGAGTGTACTTGTCTGAAATAAGAGAAAGGTCAGCCCCAGTATCAATTACCTAAGGCCCAAAATTGATGACCATCGATGGAAAACTTTGTTGATCCGGCAGGTTTCCCTGTGGAACACAAGTTGATATTACGACGTTTTTCGATGGCAGCTTTCGTAAAACAATTTGAAATATTGTGACCCTTCTTAGCACAAAAACTACAACTCTCGTGATTTTGAGATGTACTAGGAACACCTTGGTCATTAACAGGGAATCTTTTGTTATCTGATTGAAATTTGTTGTCTTTAACACGACAATTTGCTTGAACATGTCCCATTTTACCACATTGGTAACACTTCTTAGAAATTTTGAAACTGCTTCCTTTCTTGTCGGAAAAAGGATATTTTCTTTTGAGAGATGACTCATAACCAATCATTCGTTGCTGTCCATCGTTATATCGTGAAGGTTTAACGAACGATGACAAGAAAACTAACAACTCGGAAATAGTGCGACAGTTAGCATTCATTGCGGCATTTCGTATCTCAAGCTCTGAAATTCCATAAACAATCAATTCTACTCGATCTCCTTCACTCCAGTTAGCGCGTAAATTATTTAATAAAGCTGACTTCTCATGCACATAAGTTTCATAAGTGTTTACACAAGCACTTGAGAATTTAACTGCCTCTTCCAACATACGGCCAAGATTCCTTTTCGGAGGAAATACTTCGATGAAATCGATACGGAAAGTAGCCCAGTCTCTGTTGTCGGGATTCCAACGTTCAAACCATCTTTTCGCTTCATTCAATAAAAATCGGCCAATCCTTGCCAAGGTTTGAACATCAGACCACCCTACTTCAGGCTTAATAGTCTCAACATAACTCACCCATTTATTCGATTCATTAATTTCGGGTTTGAAATACGGTAAATCTACCTGTTCACCAGATCTCTGCGATTGTAGAACTTTGACTAACTCCGCCAGTAAGCTTTGAGTCGAATCGCCATCCGATGATGCCATTTTTTTTTACTTCTCTTGTAAACACACAGTCCAGGATAAAATTTCAGGATACGACGTAATAACCACTCAGTATTAGTAAATGTCCATAAAAGCTCGAAAGCAGTCTTAGTAATTATCGTTTTTGTACCAATACAACAACACAAGACACAAAATAACAGTTCACTATGAACGATAGGCACAATCCCACTTCTGATGTTAGAAATGAAACTCAAGAATTCCAAACTTAATTATTTATTTTCGTAAACACAAGAAATATCGAGCGGCTGGTACATCCGAGCACGCAGGGATCTTCAAATCGAATTGCCTGAGTACCACAGCTTCAAATCTCGGCTGTCGTTTATGTTTACTCAGCGCTTATCCCCTTTGACCGGCAGCGGCTCACCATATTCGTGTATTCGATTTCTTACAATATTCAAACAATAGATTTTTTCATTAACTAAATCCGAAATTTCAACAAAATCTTACAATTTCCCGAATTTCTCGGAAAACGTCCGTACCCCGCGAATTCTATATCAAAACTGACCAGGCGATTAACACAACGTGATCGAATGAATAATGCATTATGTAATTCGATGACGAATCAACGGATGATGATAATAAGGTTGTTTTGGAGAGATTTCAGATTTGGATTTTTTAAAGAAGACTATATTTTCAAACAATAGATTTTACCATGAACTTGATCCGAAATTTCAACAAATTCTTACAATTTTCCGAATATATCGGAAAACGTCCGCTTCTCCGCGAATTCTAAATCAAATCTAACCAGGCGATTAACACAACGCGATCGAATCAATAATGCATTATGTAATTCGATGACGAATCAACGGATGACGATTATAACGTTGATTTGTAGAGATTTCGGATTTGGATGTTTAAAAAAAGACTGTATTTTCAAAAAATATATAATGCCATAAACTTGATCCGAAATTTCAACAAATATTACAATTTCCTGAATATATCGGAAAACGTCCGTACCCCGCGAATTCTAAATCAAAACTGGCCGGGCGATTAATACATCGTAATCAAATGAATGATGCATTATGTGATTCGATCACGAATAAACAGATGACGATTATAACTTTGATTTGTAGAGATTTCGGATTCGGATATTTTAAAAAAGACTGTATTTTGAAACAATAGATTTTTTCATTAACTAAATCCGAAATTTCGACAAAATCTTAAAATTTTCCGAAAATATCGAAAAACGTCCGTACTTCGTTAATTCTGAATCAAAACTGACCAGGCGATTAACAAAACGTGATCGAATGAATAATGCATCATGTAATTCGATGACGAATCAACAGATGACGATTATAAGGTTGATTTGTAGAGATTTCGGATTTGGATATTTCAAAAAAGACTGTATTTTCAAACAAAAGATTTTTTCATTAACTAAATCCGAAATTTCAACAAAATCTCACAATTTCCCGAATATATCGGAAAACGTCCGTACTCCGCGAATTCTAAATAAAAACTGACCAGGCGGTTAACACAAGGTGATCGAATGAATAATGCATTATGTAATTCGATGACGAATCAACGGATGATGATTATAAGGTTGATTTGTAGAAATATCGGATTTGGATTTTTTTAAGAAGACTATATTTTCAAACAATATATTTTACCATGAACTTGATCCGAAATTTCAACAAATTCTTACAATTTTCCGAATATATCGAAAAACGTCCGTACTCCGCGAATTCTAAATCAAATCTGACCAGGCGATTAACACAACGCGATCGAATCAATAATGCATTATGTGATTCGATGACGAATCAACGGATGACGATTATGACGTTGATTTGTAGAGATTTCGGATTTGGATATTTCAAAGATTACTGTATATTTAAACAATGGATTTTTCATTAACTGAATCCGAAATTTCAACAAAATCTTAAAATTTCCCGAATATATCGGAAAACTTCTGTACTTCGCTGTTGAGATAAATTCATCAGAGTAAAGCAAAACCAAATCCCTTACTCATTCAGAATTCTCGACAAATATAAATATGTCAAATGCGATTGGTTTATTAGTCAACAATATTAGTGCTGGCGGTAAAAGTTTTGAATAACATACCCCAGCAGTTTTCGACTGTGATAACCATATTATGTACTTTGCTATTGGAGCCTATATACTGTATATAAGCATCTTTTAGGAATGAGATATTTCTCTCCGTTTAGTTAGTTCTGGTTTGATATTCATTGAGAGTATAGATCGACCTCCGTTAAATCGATTGAATCAATATATAGATTGTTTCACAAAGTGTGTTTCATTGAAGAAGAATTTATCCTAAACCAACCTAATTTCCAACAGGTTATGGGCCCAGCTTGCTCTGTTAAAAATAAATTCGCCGCTGTTAATTGCGAATATACTTTTCGTTTTAAAAGTTAATCAGTGAAATAATAAGAAGTTTCCTTCTACTATTGAGAATGAAAAATTTGGTAGTGAGTGAAGTGAAGTGAACTCGGTTGAAAAGCAATATGTGCGTAGTTAGCTGATGATCAGCGATGAGTCCTACGAAAGACCACAAAGTGTTTTTCAGTCAGTAGCAGAGTTGGATCAAGATGCAACAATCCATCACAAGGGGAATTGAGGAGCTAGAGAATGGTCTTCTCTTTTATATTGATCAACAGCCTGTAGGGTTTTTCAGATAAGTAAAACGAAAGCTCGTTGAATCTAGACAAAATCAATTTGTCTGTGACTGTTATAAAATTTCGTAAAAAGGAATTTTCTCAATGATAGTTATCATTGAAAGGCATTATTTTTGAATTTTGATTTGAAATTCCCTAATTAAAATTCAATTGAAAAGGATTTGAATTTTGAAATTGAATTAGGTACTCAAGCGAAATATAAATCGGACTCAACCAACTTAGAAGACATTTCATCAGGTAGACAAAAAAAAAAAAAAAAATCCGTTTGAATATATCTCAAGAGTAGTTTATGAACTATCTGGATATAAAATAGAATATGGAATTTGTTTTAAGAACCAAAACACAGTAAAAATAATAGAAATATTAAATTTTCCTTTTCGAGGTCAGTTATATTTATATAATGTGACTGATTAAAAAAAAAAAAAAGTAAAAAAAATTCAATTCTTGTATTCTCGAAATGAAGAGCATGGACGATTTATAATTTCATAAGTAGTAATTGATAGTTTTCCGAAATCGGGACATTTCTTCTATATTTGAATTAAATGTTTTGAATGCATACATCGTTGCCAATACATTAGATTTCGAAAATTAGTGAGATTGAGATTGAGTATCATTCAATATAGGAACCAGCTTCGCATTTGCCTAAGCAAAAAATCATTTCATGAGAAGCTGACATAAGTTGAATTTATTTTCTTTGATTGGTGAAAGTAAAAAGTAGAAGTCCTGATCAAGGGCATAAAAATAGGAGTTCATGATCATTATCGGAAATAATGCAATGAATTGAGTATTCAATTTATTTTGAAATGTTCTAATGGCTTCATAAAAAAAAAAAATTATTTCAATTGTGTCTTCAATTATCTGAATAAGAATCTAAATATATTTCATAACTTAATCTTCATATTATTCACACTATGATAGGCTGCTGTAGAAGTTCGAAATCCAATCTGTTTAATGGTGAAAATATTATAGATTGCTGGAATAGCAAAATACCTGAATATGTCTGTTTTCTAAATTGGTTGTTGAAGTCTGATTGTTGAGGAATTTGATTTATATTTCATTACTTGGCTGTTTCGAAGAATCTGATTCTCGATGAAAAAAAAAAAAAAACTATTCTTACAAAAAAAAAGGAATTCAATTGAGTCTTGCTCATTTAAAATTATGATTCGAAATAATTATAATCATTTCAATACCCTGAAGAATAATGAAGTTGTTGAAAAAAAAAAAAAATTTGAATAATAAAGGTACTTTTCGAATGAACTAAAATCACAGCTGACAAAAATGTGATGATGATTATAAGTACTGAATTTATGAAAAAGGTGGAGTGACTCATTTCGTATCCAAATATAAATTAGAGATGTGATGATTATAAGTTACAATATCATATTCACATTGACGATTCTCTCTAATATTCTATTGAATTTGAATTTTATTAATTAATTAATTGCTAGTCACAAGCTGATTCAAAAAAAATCAGTTATCTACCTTTCTGAAGAATGAGATAAAAAAAAAAAATTTGATAGTGAACTAAAATTCAAAATATAAGGCAATAACAAACTGTTATGAACTCTATTAAATTGAAAAGAAAATATACAGCAGTCACGGAAAGTCATATAGTTGATGCAATAAGACGCAGGTACGGACTTTATTGAGTTGATAGCATGGCTTCATGTAGAAATCTGATAGTGATTGAAAATCAGATATTCGGTGAAGTGAGAAACTGGTGTGTTTGATTTTGTATCAAAACCAGTAGGTGAACCTGATAACCATAAATCAGGTAACTCGAAGGTAATTGAGAATGAAACTGGTGAGTTTGATTTCGTATCAAAACCAGTAGGTAAATCTGATAAGGATAAATCAGGTAACTCAAAGATAATTGAGAATGAAACTGGTGAGTTTGATTTCGTATCAAAACCAGTAGGTAAATCTGATAACGATAAATCAGGTAACTCAAAGTCAAAAAAAATTGAGAATGAAACTAGTGAGTTTGATTTTGTATCAAATCCAGTAAGTAAATCTGATAACGATAAATCAGGTAATTCAAAGGTAACTGATAATGAAACTGGTGAATCTGATTTTGTATCAAAACCAGTAGGTAAATCTGATAATGGTAAATCAGGTGAATGAATCGATAATAATGCAGAAAGAAACTGGTGAACCAAAACCAGTAGGTAAATCTGATATCAACACTTTGTCGAAAGCGAAAGCACGTGAAAATTTATGAAATGAAATTGGACATTGGTACAGTTAGTATATGAGAACAAAGTGATTGTGATGAATTGGCAATTTAAGGTGGAGGTTAATATGAATCTCACAAGAGTGAATTGGGTTGAATTTACCCAAAATAAGGACAAAGTGAAAGAATGTCCAGAGTATCGATCATGAAAATTATTGAGTTATATGTGCTTAATATAATATAGCATTCCTAAATATTTCTAGGCAATAAATGAAATGTTGAATAGATATCATTGGTATAAAGCAATAAAGTTATTATTATTGTTGATGAATAAATCGTGGTCTTCATCGAAGACACCGGACAATGAAAATATTGTTGATTGCAAATACATAATAAGAATTTATTGATGCATTTTTGGATTCCATTGAAATATAAACGCGATTTGTTTCCCGGGGCTTCAAGCAGTGATAGTTGATTAGATAATGCTGAAACTTTTGAATCAGTCGTCAGAATTTCAAGCTTCAGATACATAGTAACACTTGCCATCGATTTAATTCATTGATACATCATAAAATATATAGATGTCTAAACTTTCCCTTCAAATAGCTGATTAGTTAAAAAGTTTTCTTATAGCAAGAAATTCTTAAGAAGGTCCCGTGAGGAAACGATTGTCAATTTCGTCAATTGAGTAAAGCCCTATACGTAGGAGTTAAAACAAAAAAAAATTCGAAAAGGATCTAAAATGATTTTGCTTTTCGAAATTCATACTCATCGATGCATATCTTATAGGTAGACAAAATATATCGCAAAATTCATAGTTATGATCCATAGTTATTATCCAGATGGTATATTTTAGTAGTCATACAACGAATGATGAAACATTGATAAGTTCTAATTGATGGATTTTCTATGACAAAAGCAATCAACCTTTTTTTTGGAATCAAAGTTGATAGAAAATAAAATAAAATTATTTCTGATAAAAAAAAAAAAATTAAAAAATTATTACATTATATAAGTGTTTTCAAAAGAAGATTATGAAGCACTATAAAAAAAAAATCTCATAGTATAATTAAAATGAATCTATATATTTTAAGTAGATTTTTTAATAAAAGAAGAATAAAGAACTTTGGATGTTCTTACAGAGTTATCAATTAATTCAAGATTATAAAATATGTTCGAAGATGTCAAATTATTTGAATTCAAATTTTTGGAAAATAATAACCACAATTTATTTAAAAAAAAAAAATGAAAATTTTAATCGCTGCCTCATCCACAGAAAAGAGTTATATACATGGCTATATAAAAGGCCGTCATAATACGTACGTTAAAACTATGAAAAAAAGGCTTTAATTTGATTATTATGAAATCTATCATCATTATTATAAAGATAGAAATAATGGTTGCACTAGCTTGTATTAGTTTTTGGGATAGTACCGCAATCCATACGAGATCAGAACATATTGAATATATGTTATAAAACTCAAATAAAATCGCAGAAGTTATCAGCAGCTCTCTGTTATTTCAACCAAACCATTAACAGATTAATGTCTGTTATTTCATAGCAGGTTTAGGTTTAGTAAATTGAAGTGTTAAATGTTTATTTACTAGGTATTACTATATTTAATACTGAAGGTATTATAATATGTATCTATACAATTTCTAATAGAAATGGTCTGGTGTGGTTTTTCTGGGTTTCCCACATCCTTGCAATGAATATTGGACCATACTTATATTGCCCCAGATAACAAATGGAGGGTCTTTCTATACTCAGGAATATTTTATTTTTGCATGCAATTTTGATATGTAATGATATGTATAGGTAATTGAGCATTGTATTATAAAAGATAAGAGATTTGATTTTGAGGCGGCGTGTTGAGATAAATTCATCAGAGTAAAGCAAAACCAAATCCCTTACTCATTCAGAATTCTCGACAAATATAAATATGTCAAATGCGATTGGTTTATTAGTCAACAATATTAGTGCTGGCGGTAAAAGTGTTGAATAACATACCCCAGCAGTTTTCGACTGTGATAACCATATTATGTACTTTGCTATTGGAGCCTATATACTGTATATAAGCATCTTTTAGGAATGAGATATTTCTCTCCGTTTAGTTAGTTCTGGTTTGATATTCATTGAGAGTATAGATCGACCTCCGTTAAATCGATTGAATCAATATATAGATTGTTTCACAAAGTGTGTTTCATTGAAGAAGAATTTATCCTAAACCAACCTAATTTCCAACATTCGCGAATTCTAAGTAAAAACTGACCAGGCGATTAACACATCGTAATCAGATGACTAATGCATTATGTAATTCGATGACGATTCAGCGGATGACGATTTCGATTTGTAGGGATTTCGGATTTGGATATTTTGAAAAAGACTGTATTTTCAAACGAAAGATTTTTTCATTAACTAAATCCGAAATTTCAACAAAATCTTACAATTTCCCGAATATATCGGAAAAAGTCTGTACTTCGCGAATTCTAGGTAAAAACTGAACAGGCGATTAACACAACGCGATCGAATGAATAATGCATTATGTAATTCGGTTACGGATCAACGGATGACGATTATAACGTTGATTTGTAGAGATTTCGGAATTTGATATTTGAAAAAAGACTGTATTTGCAAACAATATATTATGCCATAAACTTGATCCGAAATTTCGACAATATCTTACTATTTCCTGAATATAACGGAAAACGTCAGTACTCCACGAATTCTGAATCAAAACTGACCGGGCGATTTACACAACACGATCGAATGAATAATGCATTATGTAATTCGATGACGAATCAACGGATGACAATAATAATGTTGATTTGTAGAGATTTCGGATTTGGATTTTTCTAAAGAGACTGTTTTTTCAAACAAAACATTTTTTCATTGACTAAATCCGAAATTTCAAAAAAATCCTACAATTTCCCGAATATATCGGAAAACGTCCGTACTCCGCGAATTCTGAATCAAAACTGACCGGGCGATTAATACATCGTAATCAAATGAATAATGCATTATGTAATTCGATGACGAATCAACAGATGCCGATTATAACTTTGATTTGTAGAAATTTCGGATTTGGATATTTCAAAAAAAAAATGTATTTTCAAACAAAAGATTTTTTCAATAACTAAATCCGAAATTTCAACAAAATCTTAAAATTTTCCGAAAATATCGAAAAACGTTCGTACTTCGTTAATTCTGAATCAAAACTGACCAGGCGATTAACACAACGTGATCGAATGAATAATGCATCATGTAATTCGATGACGAATCAACAGATGACGATTATAAGGTTGATTTGTAGAGATTTCGGAATTGGATATTTAAAAAAAGACTGTATTTTCAAAAAATATATAATGCCATAAACTTGATCCGAAATTTCAACAAAATCTTACAATTTCCTGAATATATCGGAAAACGTCCGTACCCCGCGAATTCTAAATCAAAACTGGCCGGGCGATTAATACATCGTAATCAAATGAATGATGCATTATGTGATTCGATCACGAATAAACGGATGACGACTATAACTTTGATTTGTGGAGATTTCGGATTCGGATATTTTAAAAAAGACTGTATTTTGAAACAATAGATTTTTTCATTAACTAAATCCGAAATTTCGACAAAATCTTAAAATTTTACGAAAATATCGAAAAACGTCCGTACTTCGTTAATTCTGAATCAAAACTGACCAGGCGATTAACACAACGTGATCGAATGAATAATGCATCATGTAATTCGATGACGAATCAACAGATGACGATTATAAGGTTGATTTGTAGAGATTTCAGATTTGGATATTTCAAAAAAGACTGTATTTTCAAACGAAAGATTTTGTCATTAACTGAATCCGAAATTTCAACAAAATCCTTCAATTTCCCGAATATATCGGAAAACGTCCGTACCCCGCGAATTCTATATCAAAACTGACCAGGCGGTTAACACAAGGTGATCGAATGAATAATGCATTATGCAATTCGATGACGAATCACCGAATGACGATTATAACGCTGATTTGTAGAGATTTCGGATTTGGATTTTTTAAAAAAGACTGTATTTTCAAACAAAAGATTTTTTCATTAACTAAATCCGAAATTTCAACAAAATCTCACAATTTCCCGAATATATCGGAAAACGTCCGTACTCCGCGAATTCTAAATAAAAACTGACCAGGCGGTTAACACAAGGTGATCGAATGAATAATGCATTATGTAATTCGATGACGAATCAACGGATGATGATTATAAGGTTGATTTGTAGAAATTTCGGATTTGGATTGTTTTAAGAAGACTATGTTTTCAAACAATAGATTTTACCATGAACTTGATCCGAAATTTCAAGAAATTCTTACAATTTTCCGAATATATCGAAAAACGTCCGTACTCCGCGAATTCTAAATCAAATCTGACCAGGCGATTAACACAACGCGATCGAATCAATAATGCATTATGTAATTCGATGACGAATCAACGGATGACGATTATGACGTTGATTTGTAGACATTTCGGATTTGGATATTTCAAAGAATACTGTATATTTAAACAATGGATTTTTCATTAACTGAATCGGAAATTTCAACAAAATCTTACAATTTCTCGAATATATCGGAAAACGTCCGTACTCCGCGAATTCTAAATAAAAACTGACCAGGCGGTTAACACAACGCGATCGAATCAATAATGCATTACGTAATTCGATGACGAATCAACGGATGACGATTATAACGCTGATTTGTAGAGATTTTAGATTTGGATATTTCAAAAAAGACTGTATTTTCAAACAAAGATTCTTTCATTAACTAAATCCGTAATTTCAACAAAATTTTACAATTTCCCGAATATATCGGAAAACGTCTGTACTTCGCGAATTCTATATCAAAACTGACCATGCGATTAACACAACGCGATCGAATCAATAATGCATTACGTAATTCGATGACGAATCAACGGATGACGATTATAACGCTGATTTGAAGAGATTTCGGATTTGGATATTTCAAAAAAGACTGTATTTTAAAACAAAAGATTTTTTCATTAACTAAATCCGAAATTTCAACAAAATCTTACAATTTCCCGAATTTATCGGAAAACGTCCGTACTCCGCGAATTCTAAATAAAAACTGACCAGGCGATTAACACAACGCGATCGAATCAATAATGCATTATGTAATTCGATGACGAATCAACGGATGACGATTAAAACGCTGATTTGAAGAGATTTCGGATTTGGATATTTCAAAAAAGACTGTATTTTAAAACAAAAGATTTTTTCATTAACTAAATCCGAAATTTCAACAAAATCTTACAATTTCTCGAATATATCGGAAAACGTCCGTACTCCGCGAATTCTAAATAAAAACTGACCAGGCGGTTAACACAAGCTGATCGAATGAATAATGCATTATGTAATTCGATGACGAATCGACGGATGACGATTATAACGCTGATTTGTAGAGATTTTGGATTTGGATGTTTCAAAAAAGACTGTATTTTCAAACAAAGATTCTTTCATTAACTAAATCCGTAATTTCAACAAAATTTTACAATTTCCCGAATATATCGGAAAACGTTCGAACTCCGCGAATTCTAAATCAAAACTGACCAGGCGATTAACAAAACGTGATCGAATGAATAGTGCAATATGTTATTCGATGACGAATCAACGGATGACGATTATAAGATTTGTAGAGATTTCGGATTTGGATATTTTAAGGAAGACTGTATTTTCAAACAAATGATTTTTTCATTAACTAAATCCGAAATTTCAACAAAATCTTACAATTTCCCGAATTTATCGGAAAACGTCCGTACTCCGCGAATTCTAAATAAAAACTGACCAGGCGGTTAACACAAGCTGATCGAATGAATAATGCATTATGTAATTCGATGACGAATCGACAGATGACGATTATAACGCTGATTTGTAGAGATTTTTGATTTGGATATTTCAAAAAAGACTGTATTTTCAAACAAAGATTCTTTCATTAACTAAATCCGTAATTTCAACAAAATTTTACAATTTCCCGAATATATCGGAAAACGTTCGAACTCCGCGAATTCTAAATAAAAACTGACCAGGCGATTAACACAACGCGATCGAATCAATAATGCATTATGTAATTCGATGACGAATCAACGGATGACGATTAAAACGCTGATTTGAAGAGATTTCGGATTTGGATATTTCAAAAAAGACTGTATTTTAAAACAAAAGATTTTTTCATTAACTAAATCCGAAATTTCAACAAAATCTTACAATTTCTCGAATATATCGGAAAACGTCCGTACTCCGCGAATTCTAAATAAAAACTGACCAGGCGGTTAACACAAGCTGATCGAATGAATAATGCATTACGTAATTCGATGACGAATCAACGGATGACGATTATAACGCTGATTTGAAGAGATTTCGGATTTGGATATTTCAAAAAAGACTGTATTTTAAAACAAAAAGTTTTTTCATTAACTAAATCCGAAATTTCAACAAACTCTTACAATTTCCCGAATATATCGGAAAACGTCGGTACTCCGCGAATTCTAAATCAAAACTGACCAGGCGATTAACACAACGCGATCGAATCAATAATGCATTATGTAATTCGATGACGAATCAACGGATGACGATTATAACGCTGATTTGAAGAGATTTCGGATTTGGATATTTCAAAAAAGACTGTATTTTAAAACAAAAGATTTTTTCATTAACTAAATCCGAAATTTCAACAAAATCTTACAATTTCCAGAATTTATCGGAAAACGTCCGTACCCCGCGAAGTCTAAATAAAACTGACCAGGCGGTCAACACAAGGTGATCGAATGAATAATGCATTATGTAATTCGATGACGAATCAACGGATGATGATTATAAGGTTGATTTGTAGAGATTTCGGATTTGGATATTTCAAAGAATGCTGTATATTCAAACAATAGGTTCTTTCATTAACTATATCCGAAATTTCAACAAAATCTTACAATTTCCCGAATATATCGGAAAACGTTCGAACTCCGCGAATTCTAAATCAAAACTGACCAGGCGATTAACAAAACGTGATCGAATGAATAGTGCAATATGTAATTCGATGACGAATCAACGGATGACGATTATAAGATTTGTAGAGATTTCGGATTTGGATATTTTAAAGAAGACTGTATTTTCAAACAAATGATTTTTTCATTAACTAAATCCGAAATTTCAACAAAATCTTACAATTTCCAGAATTTATCGGAAAACGTCCGTACCCCGCAAAGTCTATATCAAAACTGACCAGGCGATTAACACATCGTAATCAAATGAATAATGCATTATGTAATTCGATGACGAATCAACGGATGACGATTATATCGTTGATTTGGAGAGATTTCGGATTTGGATATTTTAAAGAAGACTGTATTTTCAAACGAATGATTTTTTCATTAACTAAATCCGAAATTTCAACAAAATCTTACAATTTCCCGAATTTATCTGAAAACGTCCGTACTCCGCGAATTCTAAATAAAAACTGACCAGGCGATTAACACAACGCGATCGAATCAATAATGCATTATGTAATTCGATGACGAATCAACGGATGACGATTAAAACGCTGATTTGAAGAGATTTCGGATTTGGATATTTCAAAAAAGACTGTATTTTAAAACGAAAGATTTTTTCATCAACTAAATCCGAAATTTCAACAAAATCTTACAATTTCTCGAATATATCGGAAAACGTCCGTACTCCGCGAATTCTAAATAAAAACTGACCAGGCGGTTAACACAAGCTGATCGAATGAATAATGCATTATGTAATTCGATGACGAATCGACGGATGACGATTATAACGCTGATTTGTAGAGATTTTGGATTTGGATATTTCAAAAAAGACTGTATTTTCAAACAAAGATTCTTTCATTAACTAAATCCGTAATTTCAACAAAATTTTACAATTTCCCGAATATATCGGAAAACCTTCGAACTCCGCGAATTCTAAATCAAAACTGACCAGGCGATTAACAAAACGTGATCGAATGAATAGTGCAATATGTAATTCGATGACGAATCAACGGATGACGATTATAAGATTTGTAGAGATTTCGGATTTGGATATTTTAAAGAAGACTGTATTTTCAAACAAATGATTTTTCCATTAACTAAATCCGAAATTTCAACAAAATCTTACAATTTCCCGAATTTATCGGAAAACGTCCGTACTCCGCGAATTCTAAATAAAAACTGACCAGGCGATTAACACAACGCGATCGAATCAATAATGCATTATGTAATTCGATGACGAATCAACGGATGACGATTAAAACGCTGATTTGAAGAGATTTCGGATTTGGATATTTCAAAAAAGACTGTATTTTAAAACAAAAGATTTTTTCATCAACTAAATCCGAAATTTCAACAAAATCTTACAATTTCCCGAATTTATCGGAAAACGTCCGTACCTCGCGAAGTCTATATCAAAACTGACCAGGCGATTAACACATCGTAATCAAATGAATAATGCATTATGTAATTCGATGACGAATCAACAGATGACGATTATATCGTTGATTTGGAGAGATTTAGGATTTGGATATTTTAAAAAAGACTGTATCTTCAAACAGAAGATTTTTTCATTAACTGAATCCGAAATTTCAACAAAATCTCACAATTTTCCGAATATATCGGTAAACGTCGGTACTCCGCGAATTCTAAATCAAAACTGACCAGGCGAATAACACAACGCGATCGAATCAATAATGCATTATGTAATTCGATGACGAATCAACGGATGACAATAATAATGTTGAATTTTAGAGATTTCGGATCTGGATTTTTCTAAAGAGACTGTTTTTTCAAACAATACATTTTTTCATTGACTAAATCCGAGATTTCGAAAAAATCCTACAATTTCCCGAATATATCGGAAAACGTCCGTACTCCGCGAATTCTAAATCAAAACTGACCGGGCGATTAATACATCGTAATCAAATGAATAATGCATTATGTAATTCGATGACGAATCAACGGATGACGATTATAACTTTGATTTGTAGAACTTTCGGATTTGGATATTTTAAAAAAGACTGTATTATAAAACAATAGATTTTTTCATGAAATAAATCCGAAATTTCGACAAAATCTCACAATTTTCCGAATATATCGGAAAACGTCGGTACTCCGCGAATTCTAAATCAAAACTGACCAGGCGATTAACACAACGCGATCGAATCAATATTGCATTATGTAATTCGACGACGAATAAACGGATGACGATTATAACGTTGATTTGTAGAGATTTCGGATTTGGATATTTCAAAGAATGCTGTATATTCAAACAAAAGATTTTTTCATTAACTAAATCCAAAATTTCAACAAAATCTTACAATTTCCCGAATATATCGGAAAACGTCCGTACTCCGCGAATTCTAATTAAAAACTGACCAGGCGATTAACACAACGTGATCGACTGAATAATGCATTATGTAATTCGATTACGAATCAACGGATGATGATTATAAGGTTGTTTTGTAGAGATTTCGGATTTGGATATTTTAAAAAATACTGTATTTTCAAACAAAAAATTTTTTCATTAACCTAATCCGAAATTTCAACAAAATCTTACAATTTCCCGAATATATCGGAAAATGTCCGTACTCCGCGAATTCTAAATCGAAACTGAACAGGCGATTAACACAACGCGATCGAATGAATAATGGCATTATGTAATTCGGTTACGAATCAACGGATGACGATTATAACGTTGATTTGTAGAGATTTCGGAATTGGATATTTGAAAAAAGACTGTATTTTCAAACAATAAATTATGCCATAAACTTGATCCGAAATTTCTACAATATCTTACGATTTCCTGAATATAACGGAAAACGTCCGTACTCCGCGAATTCTGAATCAAAAATGACCGGGCGATTTACACAACACGATCGAATCGATAATGCATTATGTAATTCGATGACGAATCAACGGATGACGATTATGACGTTGATTTGTAGAGATTTCGGATTCAGATATTTCAAAGAATGCTGTATATTCAAACAATAGATTTTTTCATTAACTAAATCCAAAATTTCAACAAAATTTTACAATTTCCCGAATATATCGGAAAACGTCTGTACTTCGCGAATTCTGAATAAAAACTGACCAGGCGATAAACACATCGTAATCAAATGAATAATGCATTATGTTATTCGATGACGAATCAACGGATGACGATTATATCGTTGATTTGTAGATTTCGGATTTGGATATTTTAAAAAAGACTGTATTTTCAAACAGAAGATTTTTTCATTAACTAAATCCGAAAGTTCAACAAAATCTCACAATTTCCCGAATATATCGGAAAACGTCCGTACCCCGCGAATTCTAGATCAAAACTGACCGGGCGATTCACACAACACGATCGAATCAATAATGCATTATGTAATTCGATGACGAATCAACGGATGACGATTATGACGTTGATTTGTAGAGATTTCGGATTCAGATATTTCAAAGAATACTGTATATTCAAACAATAGATTTTTTCATTAACTGAATCCGAAATTTCAACAAAATCTTACAATTTCCCGAATATATCGGAAAACGTCCGTACTCCGCGAATTCTAAATAAAAACTGACCAGGCGATTAACACATCGGAATCAAATGAATAATGCAATATGTAATTCGATGACGAATCAACGGATGACGATTATATCGTTGATTTGTAGAGATTTCGGATTTGGATATTTCAAAAAAGACTGTATTTTCAAACAGAAGATTTTTTCATTAACTAAATCCGAAAGTTCAACAAAATCTTAAAATTTTCCGAAAATATCGGAAAACGTCCGTACTTCGCGAATTCTGAATCAAAACTGACCAGGCGATTAACACAACGTGATCGAATGAATAATGCATCATGTAATTCGATGACGAATCAACAGATGACAATTATAAGGTTGATTTGTAGAGATTTCGGATTTGGATATTTCAAGAAAGACTGTATCTTCAAACGAAAGATTTTGTCATTAACTGAATCCGAAATTTCAACAAAATTTTACAATTTCCCGAATATATCGGAAAACGTCTGTACTTCGCGAATTCTAAGTAAAAACTGACCAGGCGATTAACACATCGTAATCAGATGAATAATGCATCATGTAATTCGATGACGATTCAACGGATAACGATTTCGATTTGTAGAGATTTCGGATTTGGATAATTTAAAAAAGACTGTATTTTCAAACAAAAGATTTTTTCATTAAATTAATCCGAAATTTCAACAAAATCTTACAATTTCCCGAATATATCGGAAAACGTCCGTACTCCGCGAATTCTAAATAAAAACTGACCAGGCGGTTAACACAAGGTGATCGAATGAATAATGCATTATGTAATTCGATGACGAATCAACGGATGATGATTATAAGGTTGATTTGTAGAGATTTCGGATTTGGATATTACAAAGAATGCCGTATTTTCAAACAATAGATTTTTTCATTAACTAAATCCGAAATTTCAACAAAATCTTACAATTTCCCGAATATATCGGAAAACGTCCGTACTCCGCGAATTCTAAATAAAAACTGACCAGGCGGTTAACACAAGGTGATCGAATGAATAATGCATTATGTAATTCGATGACGAATCAACGGATGATGATTATAAGGTTGATTTGTAGAGATTTCGGATTTGGATATTACAAAGAATGCTGTATTTTCAAACAATAGATTTTTTCATTAACTAAATCCGAAATTTCAACAAAATCTTACAATTTCCCGAATATATCGGAAAACGTCCGTACTCCGCGAATTCTAAATAAAAACTGACCAGGCGGTTAACACAAGGTGATCGAATGAATAATGCATTATGTAATTCGATGACGAATCAACGGATGACGATAATAACGCTGATTTGTAGAGATTTTGGATTTGGATATTTTAAAAAAGACTGTATTCTCAAACAAAAGATTTTTTCATTAACTAAATCCGAAATTTCAACAAAATCTTACAATTTCCCGAATATATCGGAAAACGTCCGTACTCCGCGAATTCTAAATAAAAACTGACCAGGCGGTTAACACAAGGTGATCGAATGAATAATGCATTATGTAATTCGATGACGAATCGACGGATGACGATTATAACGCTGATTTGTAGAGATTTCGGATTTGGATATTTTAAAAAAGACTGTATTTTCAAACAAAAGCTTTTTTCATTAACTAAATCCGAAATTTCAACAAAATTTCACAATTTCACGAATATATCGGAAAACGTTCAAACTCCGCGAATTCTAAATCAAAACTGACCGGGCGATTAACACAACGTGATCGAATGAATAGTGCAATATGTTATTCGATGACGAATCAACGGATGACGATTATAAGATTTGTAGAGATTTCGGTTTTGGATATTTCAAAGAAGACTGTATTTTCAAACGAATGATTTTTTCATTAACTAAATCCGAAATTTCAACAAAATCTTACAATTTCCCGATTTTATCGGAAAACGTTCAAACTCCGCGAATTCTAAATCAAAACTGACCGGGCGATTAACACAACGTGATCGAATGAATAGTGCAATATGTAATTCGATGACGAATCAACGGATGACGATTATAACGTTGATTTGTAGAGATTTCGGATTTGGATATTTCGAAGAATACTGTATATTCAAACAATAGATTTTTTCATAAACTGAATCCGAAATTTCAACAAAATTTTACAATTTCCCGAATATATCGGAAAACGTCTGTACTTCGCGAATTCTAAGTAAAAACTGACCAGGCGATTAACACATCGTAATCAGATGAATAATGCATTATGTAATTCGATGACGATTCAACGAATAACGATTTCGATTTGTAGAGATTTCGGATTTGGATAATTTAAAAAAGACTGTATTTTCAAACAAAAGATTTCTTCATTAACCAAATCCGAAATTTCAACAAAATCTTACAATTTCCCGAATATATCGGAAAACGTCCGTACCCCGCGAATTCTATATCAAAACTGACCAGGCGATTAACACAACGCGATCGAATCAATAATGCATTATGTAATTCGATGACGAATCAACGGATGACGATTATAACGTTGATTTGTAGAGATTTCAGATTTGGATATTTCAAAGAATGCTGTATATTCAAACAATAGATTTTTTCATTAAATTTATCGGAAATTTCAACAAAATCTTACAATTTCCCGAATATATCGGAAAACGTCCGTACTCCGCGAATTCTGAATAAAAACTGACCAGGCGATTAACACAACCTGATCGAATGAATAGTGCAATATGTAATTCGATGACGAATCAACGGATGACGATTATAAGATTTGTAGTGATTTCAGATTTGGATATTTTAAAGAAGACTGTATTTTCAAACAATAGATTTTGCCATAAACTTGATCCGAAATTTCAACAAAATTTACAATTTCCTGGATTTATCGGAAAACGTCTGTACTCCGTGAATTCTGAATCAAAACTGACCGGGCGATTAACACAACGTGACCGAATGAATAATGCATTATGTAATTCGATGACGAATCAACGGATGATGATTGTTAGAATTTGAGTTGAGTTATTATCTTAGATTTTTGTATCATTGTTGCATTTACATTAGGATCATAGTTGATAGTTTGAAATGAAAAAGGGAGCGTTGACATTATATATGACAGAAAATAAAGACAAAAAAGACGTCCGACTTTTTAATTAAAAGACTTTAGAGTTCAGTAGACCAAGAACTGAACATTTGGTGACCCCGACGTGATCATGAACGGCAAAGAAAGACCTCAGAGAAGTGGAGCTGGAATTCGCAAAACTTTATCCCAAGACTTCGTGTGGCCCGACAGTTTCGGCAGAAAAGAAGATTTAGGACAGAAAAAAGACACGATAGTGGGAAATGAGCCTTCCAGAGACCAAGCAGAGACAAGTGAGGTGATTAAAAGACCAAAGTCGATTGCATCAATGAAAAGTAAGTCAATGAGTAGAGAGAGCTTGAGAACGTCCAAGACTCTAAGCATTAATGTAGCCAGAAGAAGAATTAATTTGGAAACTGAAAGAAAAAGGCAGGAAATAGAGATGAAGAAACTGGAGATTGAAAATGCTTTGAGACTGTTAAATCTGGAAGAAGAATTAGTACAAGACGAAGATGCTTCAGGAAAAGAAGAATTAGATGAAGAAGAGGGCAGGCACAGTGAAAAAAAATACTATAACAATACAATGATAAATCAATGGGTTGAAAGAAAACAAGAAGAGATTGATGATGACACAGAAAAGTACATTAACACATTCCCACAGCAATGTGATCCAAGTGTTAAGATGTTGTGTGAGACCGTTAATGAGGTACTCCATTCGGTGAATAATACAGTTCTACAGAATATAAGACCAGAGGAACGTGAGTTTTCAGAATTTATCTGCTTTGATGGGAATCCCCTGGATTGGCCAGTTTTTATTCGTCAATTTCGTAACTTAACCGAGTCAAGTCGTTATTCAGCAGACGAAATTGTTTTCAAACTTCAAAAATGTTTGAAAGGCCCTGCAAAGGCAGCAGTTGCGGGTATAATGTTGACTTCTGATGTGGCCAAAATTATTGCAACTTTAGAAACTCGTTTTGGCCGACCTGATGTAATTATAGAGATGCTACTGTCCAAAATAAGAGTAATACAACCAATAAAAGACACAAATTTGGAAAAATTGATACACTTCTCGACCGAAGTCACTAATATCGTAACCATAATGAAATCTCTGCATTCTATTGGTCATTTACAGAATCCACAATTACAAAGAGATTTAGTGAGTAAACTGCCAGACGAGTTGAAAATCAAATGGGGTGAAGTAATAATTCAAAAGAAAAGACAAAATTGTGAAACCAATCTTGAAGATTTTGCTAATTGGTTGGCTACTTTTTCAGAGGCAGCTTGTCAAGTAAGTGTTACTAGCTTTTCTGCACATTGGGATAGATCTAAATTTCCCTGGGACAAAACGAGATCGTCTTTCTACAATGGAAGAAGTACAGAAAGAGTGTTCACTCTTCATGATGGAAGAGTTCTTAAATGCAATTATTGTGAAGAGCCCGCCCATGATGACAATTGTCCAAAAATGGAAATGGATGATATGGAAAGTAGATGGAAGGTTGTAAGATCGAAAAAATTATGTTTTTCTTGCCTCAAGAGAAATCATCAAAAACTCAGGTGTAGAAACAAAAAAATTTGTGGAAAGAATGGATGCAAACTGTCTCATCATTCACTTCTTCATAATGAAATCAAGAAATCAAGTGAAAACCCGATAGTATCAGAACCCGTATCTACGAATATTGTTGGTATGGTGAGAAGTGAAACTACAGTTTTATTGCGGTTCGTTCCACTCAAAATTCATGGTCGAAACGGAACTCTCAAAATTTATGCTTTGTGTGATGAAGGCTCAACAGTTACACTCTTACATGACAAGATAGCCGATCAAATTGGAATACTGGGTGAAAAACAGCCATTATGTTTACAATGGACCAATGATGACGTGATAAAGGAAGAAAATTCTACTCGACTAGACATAAACATATCAAGAATCGACAATGATGACACCTTTCTACTAAGAGGGGTTCGCACAGTTTCGAATTTATCGCTTCCTGAACAATCTTTCAATTTACATGACCATCAATATTTGGAAGGTATTCCTATTGAGAGTTATACGAAAGTGAAACCTGTTATGATCATTGGTCAGGACAACATCGATTTGATTATACCCAGGCGTATCCAATCTACACCAACAAACTCAATTGTTGCTTCTAAATCTAAATTAGGTTGGTCTGTACATGGACCAATTCAATCAGACATACAAAATAGATCGGGATATCACATTTTTCATATATGTGACGAAAGAGAACCTGAACAAGATTTGAAGGATATCATGGAAAAATTCTACACTACAGAATCTTTTGGAACAATTCCTGTTTCTAAATTTGAAGTAAATGAGGAAGATACCAGAGCCAACGAAATAATGAATAGAACAATAAAACAAGTTGGCGAGAGATATGAAATAGGATTGCTATGGAAGAATGATGAATGCAAAATGCCAAATAGTTATGCTACAGCCATGCAAAGATTAAATTGTACTGAAAGGAAATGTTTGAAAGATGAATATTTAGCTGATGAATATTGTGCCAAATTTGAAGATCACGTGAGAAAAAACTATCTACGAAAGCTATCAGTAGAAGAGATTAAAAATTGTGGTCCTCGCACATGGTACCTACCGCACTTTGCAGTGATAAATCGAAATAAGAAAAAGGTAAGAGTGGTCTTCGATGCAGCAGCAAAATCCAATGGTATCAGTCTGAATGACATGCTGCTGACTGGACCTCATCAAATGAATTCTCTTGGAGCTATCTTGCTGAAATTTCGTCAGAAAAAGATCGCCTTTTGTGGTGACGTGAGGGAAATGTTCCACAGAGTACTGATACGTGAAGAAGACAGGGACTCACAACGCATTTTATGGAGAAATTTAGAAAATTACAGAGAACCAGATGTTTACCACGTAAACGTTATGACATTTGGAGCAAAATGTTCGCCAGCCTGTGCACAGTTTGTTAAGAATTATAATGCGAAAAATTATTCCGAAGGAGAAATTCAAAAGGCTATTCTTGAAAAATTTTATGTGGATGACTACTTAGATTCAGCTGATGATGAAAAGGAAGCCCTAGATGGAGTTAAAAACACCATGCAGATTGCTGGCTTTGAAGTAGTTAGCTGGATATCAAATTCCGTTTCTCTGATGAGTTTAGTAACCGAAAGAACCCAGAATGTTCGGGAAGATTCTGAAGAAAAATCAGAACATCGAGTTTAGGAATTTTGTGGAATTTCAGAACTGATGAATTCACATTCAAAATTGATTTCAGTAAATATGAAAACTTACGGCCAACCAAGAGGAATGTTTTAAAGTCGATTATGACATTATTTGATCCCATGGGATTCATATCGCATTTTATTGTTAAAGGAAAGATTTTAATGCAACAAATATGGAAAGCTAAAATTGAATGGGATCAGGAATTACCAGAAAATTTCAAAATAACTTGGAGAAAAATGATAGAAAATTTCAAATTGATAAATAATTTTAAATTCCCAAGATGTTACAGTGTAAACATACCAAATGCTGAAAACATAGAGCTACACACATTCTCAGAAAGCAGTAAAGAAGCCTTTGCAGCGATCTCCTATCTCAGAGTAGAGTCAGGAGACAAAATAGATACAATGATAGTAATTTCTAGGACTAGGGTTGCCCCAATGAAAGAATTATCTATACCACGGCTTGAACTACAAGGTGCAATCCTAGGAAGCAGAATAGCTGCAAGTGTAACTAGATCTTTAGAAATACCAATCAATCGAGTTTGTTTTTGGACAGATTCAATGTGTGTACTTGGATGGATAAGAGATAAATCGAACAAATACAAACAGTTTGTTTCCAATCGAGTTGCAGAAATTAGAGCTTCGAGTGATGTGGATCAGTGGAGATGGGTTCCTACAAGTGAAAATCCTGCAGACTTAGCTACACGACAGGCACCTACCAAACCAGACATGGAGTTCTGGATGCATGGGCCACAGTTTTTGAGAAAATCCAAACAGTATTGGCCGCAAGAAGATACTAAATTAGTGGAAAAACATCAAAGTACAGCCGAGGAAAAATTTGAAAGATGTTTAGTGATACAAGAAATCGAATTCCATGGTCTTCTCCCAGAAATAAAGCGGTTCTCTAAATATACGAGGCTATTATTCGCTACTGCACGATTTTTGAGGTGTACACATATTTTCAAAGATTTGTTACGTAAAACTCAATTAAAAGACCCATCTACTATTTCCCAAGACGTGAAAAGGGTTACTGACCAGGATTTAAAAGATGCTGAACAATTATTGCTGCAAAAGTCACAATTTCCCGAATATATCGGAAAATGTCCGTACTCCGCGAATTCTAAATCAAAACTGAACAGGCGATTCACACACCGCGATCGAATGAATAATGCATTATGTAATTCGGTTACGAATCAACGGATGACGATTATAACGTTGATTTGTAGAGATTTCGGAATTGGATATTTAAAAAAAGACTGTATTTTCAAAATAGTTATTTAATCAACTAGGTTATTAATAAAAGCGATTAATGATTGAGATATTTTAACGTGTGAGCGAAGCGAGCACGTTAATGTTCGAGATCATTAATCGCTCAATTAATAAACGAGTTGATTACAAGATTTTTCCGTCGACCACATTTCGAATTTAATGTGAAATCTTAATTGCAAAAATTTTCTATCCATACCTAGTCAAATTTGACATCTTATAAATTTTCTATGTTCATATCGGAATGTTGATATTTATGCGGCCGATCGAACAATTCGAGAAGTTCATAGAGGGCATTTTCGAGTTGTGACATTTTGTGTAAATCACATTGATATCGTTCCCTATAATTTCTGTTGAAGAATGTGTGGAGTTGGTGGAAGCTGGAGTTGTAGTACATAGATATATCGATTACTCCCTAACCATCATAATTTTTCTGCAACCTCCACAATTCATCTCTTCTCAATTCACCCGCTAGGTACTACGAAAATCAATGCTACATAAAAATGAAATAATTATTTGGGAAGCTGCTGAATACTTCTATGTTCGATCACCCATGACAATAATGCATTAATAGGAAATTAATCAATAAAAGGGTTTATTAACAGCTAATTTCGTGTACGTTAAACAGTACTATTATTAAGAGGTCGGCGGAAAAATATATTATGCCATGAAATTGATCCGAAATTTCAACAATATCTTACAATTTCCTGAATATATCGGAAAATGTCCGTACTCCGCGAATTCTGAATCAAAACTGACCGGGCGAATTACACAACACGATCGAATGAATAATGCATTATGTAATTCGATGACGAATCAACGGATGACAATAATAATGTTGATTTGTAGAGATTTCGGATTTGGATTTTTTCAAAGAGACTGTTTTTCCAAACAATACATTTTTTCATTTACTAAATCCGAGATTTCAAAAAAATCCTACAATTTCCCGAATATATCGGAAAACGTCCGTACTCCGCGAATTCTAAATCAAAACTGACCGGGCGATTAACACATCGTAATCCAATGGATAATGCATTATGTAATTCGATGACGAATGAACGGATGACGATTATAACTTCGATTTGTAGAAATTTCGGATTTGGATATTTTAAAAAAGACTGTATTTCAAAACAATAGATTTTTTCATAAACTAAATCCGAAATTTCGACAAAATCTTACAATTTTCCGAATATATCGGAAAATGTCCGTACTCTGCGAATTCTGAATCAAAACTGAACAGGCGATTAACACAACGCGATCGAATGAATAATGGCATTATGTAATTCGGTTACGAATCAACGTATGACGATTATAACGTTGATTTGTAGAGATTTCGGAATTGGATATTTGAAAAAAGACCATATTTTCAAACAATAAATTATGCCATAAACTTGATCCGAAATTTCTACAATATCTTACTATTTCCTGAATATAACGGAAAACGTCCGTACTCCGCGAATTCTGAATAAAAACTGACCGGGCGATTTACACAACACGATCGAATGAATAATGCATTATGTAATTCGATGACGAATCAACGGATGACAATAATAATGTTGATTTGTAGAGATTTCGGATTTGGATTTTTCTAAAGAGACTGTTTTTTCAAACAATACATTTTTTGATTGACTTAATCCGAAATTTCAAAAAAATTCTTCGTGAAATTCTTCGAACTTCAGTGAGACAAGGTGTTATAAAAAGTGCTCCGTGATTAAAACCGATTCAAACGACAATTACGAGCGTGAAATCGATTAAAACTGTTGCAGTGGATACTGCAAAGTAGGTGAATTAGATCAGGCTAAGTTACAGGAAAAACATAGGAAAATTGAAGAACTTGTAATCCAAAATATATTAGATTTTGTGGAATAATAAACTGAAATCGCCGTTAGCGAAATACAACCAGCTGTCGCATAAATATTATCGTTGTCGATAAGTGAACGGTGATAGAAATATTCGAATAGGACACAGGACCGGTTTCAGGCACCGTTGAGAATTCATGATGAGTCAGACGAAAAGCGAAGAAGAATATACGAGTGACGATGGAAAAAGAAAGAGAACAACCGATGATGATGATCCATTTAGAAGAGGCAAAAAACTGACTAGGACGCCGCAAAAAAGCAAACCTAGTGATGAAAAGATGGATAGGTTAATGATGATGATGGAAGTATTGATGAATGACATAAAGGAGATCAAAACGAATCAGAGGGAGTATCAAGAAGAAATGAAGCGCCTGAAGGAAGAAAATGAGAAAATCAAGAGGGAAAATCAAATGTTAAAGATTGAAGTTAAGAACATAAAAACCAGGCTCGACAATATGGAGAACGAAAAACGAAGAAACAACGTGGTGGTGAGTGGGTTGAAGCTGGTAAATACAGAGCAGAAATCGATGAAGGGTGAAATTAAGGAATTTTTCAAGGGAAATATGGATCTGGAGATTGAACCAAAAAATATCAACAAAATAGGACTCAATATGTGCGTAATTGAGCTGGAGGATAAATTCGAGAAAATGAAAGTGATGAAAAGTAAGAGCAAGTTGAAAGACTGTAAAATAGGTAGGATATATATTAATGATGATCTGACCAAAACACAAAGAGAAAAACAGGCAAAATTGAGAGGTATCGCAAGGGAGGAAAGAGTAAAAGGTAAAGATGTGAGAGAGGGTGAACGCTATTTTTGGAATGAGGAGATGGAAAGAATAGAGAAAATACCTCCAAAAAACTGATAGAAGCGGAAACTATCGAGATGGGAAAAAATATGACGAATAAGCAGGAGAAAGGACAACGAAACGATAAAGAGACAGGATCTAAGAGAGAAAAATTGGTGAGTTCGAGGATTGCAACGTGGAATGTCAGGAGTATTCGAGATAAGAAGAATGAGTTAGTGAGGGAATTCGAGGAGACGAAATTGGATATACTGGCGATAACGGAAACAAAAAAGAAGGGTAGAGGAGAAATAAAGATGGAGGGTGAGCATCTGCTAATCTACAGTGGAGTTCCTGAGAACATGAGAGCCAGAGCAGGCGTGGGATATATGATAAGGAGAGACATTTGCTGGCAACTGAATAGATGGGAAGGTTGGACAGAGCGAATATTATCGATAGAAATGGGAAATAAGGAAGAGACAAAAACGTTCATAATAGTGTATGGACCCAATGAAGACGATAGTACACCAAATAAAGATAAATTCTGGGAAGACCTAACTGAAGTCACTGAAACAGCAAAAGGAACGATTATCATAATGGGCGATTTCAACAGCAGAGTGGGAAGAAAAGATGAAATTTATAAATCAGTGATGGGACCATACGGGGAAGAAACTAGAAACTACAATGGTGAGAGAATGCTCGATTTTTGTCTACTGAATGATTTTGTTATTACTAATACATTATTTCAACATAAGGACATACATAAGTATACGAGAGAGGTCAAAAGTCGAGGGGAAAAATCAATTATAGATTACATCCTGATACAAAAGGAAAGAAGATATATGATACTAGACACTAAAGTAGGAAGGGGCCCAGAAATCGGAAGCGATCACTATATGCTGGTATCTAAGCTGAGGAAGAAAAAGATGGAAGAAGGAGTAAAGTGTAAAAGAGAAGAATCCTATGAATGCCTTAGGTCTTACAAGCTAGCTAGTAGAGAAATTGCCGATAAATATAGATATGAAACTGAAAAGAGATTCGAAAGGGAAAATGTGTCAAGGACGCACAGAACATTGGAGAGCATATGGGGGAGTTTCAAGAGCATAGTTACCGAAACTACACGTAATGTATGTGGAAGTTATAAGAAGACGAATAAGAGAAAACAAACATCATGGTGGACAAGCGAGATGAAATATCAGGTGAAGATTAAAAAGGATAAATGGAAACAATACCTGAGTCATAAAACAGTGGAAAAATATGGGCAATACAAACAACAAAGAAAAGTAGTAAAGGAGTTGATTCAAAGAGAGAAGAGGAAGAAATGGGAAGAATTTGGGGAAAAAATGGAGAAAGACCATAAGAGTAATCAAAAGTTGTTCTATAGAGTTCTTAAAAATGCGAGAAAGACACCAAGAAATGATAATGTGATGATAAAAGATAAAGATGGAAACCTGCTGAAGGAAGATACTGCAATAATGGAAAGGTGGAGAGGATATTTTGACGACCTACTGAATGAGGAGGGATTTGAGAGGGATGTAGAGCAGGAAATTGGGGAAACACAAGAATTAAGTGAGGAAGAGGAAGGCATATCAATGGAAGAACTGAAGAAAGCGATAAATACCCTAAAAAATGGCAAAGCAGCAGGATGTGACAGAATAACAGCAGAAATGTTGAAATACCTAGGAGAAAAAGGAACCGAAATGCTATTGGAAATTGTTCAGAGGGCATGGACAGAAGAAATAGTACCACTGGATTGGCAAACATCTTTGATAGTACCAGTACACAAGAAGGGGGATGTGCAAGAATGTAACAACTATAGGGGTATCACTCTGTTGAGCTCAGCTATGAAAGTTTTTGAGAGAATACTGGATGGAAAAATAAGAGAGAAGATTGAAACAAATCTAGAGGAAACGCAAAGCGGCTTCAGAAAGGGAAGAAGTATACAAGACCACATATTCACGTTGAAAATACTGATTGAGAGGGCGAAACAAAAAGATGGTAGGATATACATGGGTTTTGTGGATTTGGTGAAGGCTTTTGACAGAGTTAAAAGAAGGAAACTATGGAAAATTCTGGAAGAGAGGGGATTGAACAAGAAAATTATAAGACTTGTTAAGAATGTGTATGAATTGAACAGGAATAGAATTATCAGCCACAACCGAACATTCAACCGAGAATTCACTACAAAAATAGGTTTAGGACAAGGAGGTAGTTTGAGCCCTGTGCTGTTCATAATATTTATGGATGAGATTCTGAAGGAGTGCACAAGAAGATCGAAGAAATTTCAAGTCGGGTACAGAAACTTAAAGAGAGTGGTAATATCAGAATGTGCCTTCGTGGACGATATTGTTATCGTTGCTGAGAGTGAGAGAGATCTACAGACAAATATGGACATCTGGAATGCGGTGTTGAAGGAATTCGGAATGGAAATGAACAATTAAAAAACAAAAGTTATGGTGGTGAGCAACTCTCAGGAAATCGTTGACGTACAGATAGAAGGAGTAAGATTGGAGCAGGTGACATCTTTCAAATACTCAGAAGTGCAAATAGAAGAAAATGGAAAACAAGATCTGGAAATAAACAGTAGATTGGAAAGCACATTGAAGATATACCATGCCATGAATGAGAACTTCCTGAGTAGGAAAGAAATATCAAGAAGTACTAAGATGAATGTATACAAAGCGATTTATAGACCAATACTCACATTCGCGTGCGAATCGTGGGTACTTGATAGAAGACAGAGAAGCAGGATGCAGGCAATGGAAATGAAATATCTAAGAAAAGTGAAGGAAATAACAAGGATGCACAGGGTGAGAAACGATCTTATCAGGGAAGACATCGGAATAGAACCTCTGCAGGATTTCAAAGAAAAGAGACAATTGACCTGCTAGAAAAGTATGGGAAGCAAAGGTTACGGGAAAAAAAAGGCGCGGAAGACCGGTTACTACCTGGGACAAGCAAATGGGAAAGATAATTGGAGAAAGGGGATAAACTTGGGAAAGAGCGAGGAAGATGACAGCCAACAAGAAGGAATGGTCGAAGTTCGTTTACGAGGGAAGAATTAAATATTTGTTTTTGTTATTATACCCTACACCATTTCATGGTAGAAGGGAATCGATTATATATATATATATATATATATATATATATATATACATATATATATATATATATATATATATATATATATATACATATATATATATATATATATATATATATATATATATATATATATATATATATATATATATATATATATATAGTTATAAAGTGTTAATACCACCTCCAAAATAGTAACTCTTCGTATATATATATATATATATATATATATATATATATATATATATATATATATATATATATATATATATATATATATATATATATATATATATATATATATATATATATATATATATATATATATATATATATATATATATATATATATATATATATATATATATATATATATATATATATATATATATATATATATATATATATGAACTCATAGTTCGTTGTGACCTCCGTTAAGTTCATTGGGCGACCTGACCTCCGGGTGAAGGAGTTATATAATTGCAATAATTTTTGTTTATATATGTAGAGGGGAAGGTAAATAACAGGGATACCTAAAGAGGGGAAAAGATTTTTAGCGATAAATTTTTCTTCAAACGAATCAGACCTTACTACCTCCGCTTATATTTCTTATTAGTAGTGCGCTCTCACCTCCAGCAACGTTGACAGATTTTAGGAGGACGGAAGGTAAGGCAGCTTGAATTCTACTCATATATAGAATACAGCTGCGTTTTCGATTCATTCACACATATTGAAACTTGTAAATAGTTCGAGAACGATACTAATATTAATAAACTTAATACGCTAATAATTGATTGATAAGGTTCGTGATCTCGGTGTAAATGAATTTGGAAAGAAATTATTATCTTTTCTTCATGAATATCAACAGTTTTGAATAAATATGCTATGTCTACGATACTTCGTCCGATAGGGGACTTTAATACCGTATAGGTCCCAAAATGAATGATACATGACAATGAAATTTTTCGTTACATATAAGATTAATTCCAAAGACAATTTTACCGAATTTGTTCTGGTATGAAATAGTTATCTAAATTTTGGGCATTATATTCACGACATGAGGAACTCCATTGAAATGTTTTTCCCGAATGAATCGACAAAGATATACGTTTTACTTTCAGCTTCTATACTTCATTCACTTTCATTTTAGCACAGGATTGGCCATGGAAATTGGATACCTTTCACTCTGTATGGTACGAAAATGTTGGGTTAAGACGCTTGTCAAAACATTTTTGAGTTTTAAATCAGTGCTACGTAGTCCGTTCTACGTGAGACTCTCAGTAATTACGTATTTCATCACAATGTCAAATCACTTCGGAAAATATTACGTCGAAAATATGTAACGAACATAATTGACATTCATACAAACTGATTGAAGACATACCAAATCTATTTATTTACATGGAAAATAGAAGTAATCAGTAGCTTGAGGAGAGTTACTGTTGTTGATTTTCTTTGGCTGAAGGCTGAAGACGTTACATCATTTGTAGAATTCAAAAAAATCAACCCGATGAAATGCATTTGATGCAGTGTTAGCATTGAATTGAATACTCAAAGGTGTTAGGGAATGGGTATCTCTTGAAGAAATGAACGGATAATTACGAGAATGTTGAATTGCTCAACAAAAATCATCTTGCGTGAATGGTAGTCAAAATAATCAAAAGAAGTTTGAAGCAACAGGAGCTTCACCTTCAAACAAAACAACTGGCTCGTATTCATGTCTGTTTATTTTCAATACATTGATATAATAATAATAATTATACAGGGTGTGGCGTAATGAATGGATAATATGGAGCCTGCAGGTAGAGTACTCTATGGCGGTTCAAGTATATATATTTTACGTTTGGCAAAAGTGCCTTGGTTTTCGTGATATTGGGGATTTTCGATGAATCACCCCAAATAATAATAATAACTGGATATTGACATTTTTCATCATAGCGGATCAAAAGAAACTCCTTGATTTAATGGCATTTCTTAATTGCTCGAGGAGTCTTTTGAAATTTTTCAGTACACAGGGTGTTTCACAAGTAAACGGACAAACGAAAACCGTGAATAGAGGGCATTGAGCTGAGTTCAAAAACACCTTATATGTGTGTCTTAGGCATTCCGTTTCCGATATAGAGAGGAGTCTATTCAACTTTCCCTAAATTTCGTTCGGCTATAACTCTGTTTGTAGTTTTTCTCGTCATAATTTTGAATTTTTCAGGTATCTTCATTGATTTTCTCAAAAATCAATGAAACTTTGGTATGCCTTATCAGATTATTTTTAATGAATAATTGTTTGATCGTGAAATGCCTCTGGAAAAAACAGCGCTGCATACTGACTTTTACTTCACATTAATTAATGCGATGAATATGATCGCCAATCAACTGAGGAAATCTAAAAATGGAATTGGAAATGTTCAACTGAATTTTTTCGTTCTCAATATATGTCTTGCATTTGTTTTTGATATTAATAGCATATCTGGTTATTCAGATAAGTCATTTACAGTGATAATAAGCTTTATTATTGATAATGAACAAAAATAGAAATAAAAAACTACTCTATCATGATCATGAAAATAATAATTATAATTCGATATCTTCCGAATGAATCGCTTTTTATGGACAACGTGGAACTGAAGTAATTTTCCGAACTGATTTTCACCTCATTTGGTCTTTTAGTGAAGGTAATGATTGGCACTTCGAATAAGTATGATAAATGCACTTTCGAATTCTCCACTGATTCCGTTATAGTCATTATTGGATCTATGGAAATCTATGGATTGTTCTGGTCTTATAACAATTTGTTATTGAAACATTGATGATATTCATGCACCAGCAAAAGTATTTATCAGTATTTCAAGTCATTTCATAAGAAGGGTAGGACCCCAATATTGGACTGCTAGATCTCCAGATCTGACACCCCGCGATTTCTTTCTTTGTTTTTATTCACAAAACTAGTTGTCTATAGAAAAATAGATTCATTCTAAAGATCAAGTTTTAAAATTTAGTTTCAAGATAGCGTAGTTTTTCCATCCATATTTGGATATTATCAATTTTGAAACATTTTATCCTTGTGAAAGAGTATTTTGAAGACCGAATATGGTATAATTGTTGAACACATTCAACAGAATATCCTTTGAAAAAAAAATCAATTAAGAATTTCTAAATACATTTTCATGGAGTTCCTTAGAGGCGTCTGAACAAAACAATTATTTCTAGAACATGATCAACAGGTGGGGCAACCCAAAAATCAATTCATTTTGAGACAATACTAATGCAAATAACAAAAAAGTTAAAATAATGATCAAAAAACTCCATACACAGTGTTTTCATGAGTTTAAAGTCAAGTAAAGCCTCACTGAGCCCGGTCCTGATTTTTGCCTGATTTTAATGCTCTGTTTCAATGAAATTTATAACAACAGTTATAGCCAAATTTAAAAAAAAAACCCGAAGAAACCTATATATAGGGTGCCCCAAAACTATTGAATCAAACGTCACACCACGATAGAGTAGATCAAATACTATCGAATGGCACCAACATTAGTTGAGCGGAAATGTACCGTTTCTGAAAAAACCTAACCTAAAGTTGCCGATTTTCGAACTATTTTTTCAGTCACAAGGCCAATTTGTTATTAAGGATAGCGTTTTTCTCCCATATTATCACCCCTGTTTATTCTGAGTATTAAAAATTATGTAGAAAAAACATTATCATAATCGATAACCATAACTAAGGTTATGGTTATCGATTAACTACTTAAAATAATTTCAATTAGGGGAGATGAAACAATAATATTACTTCAATATAATTTAAAATCGATATCCTTTTTCACAAACTGGCCCTGTTATTAAGAAAAATAGTTTGAAAATCGGCAACTTTAGGTATTTTAATAAAATTCTAATTATTTTGGAAACGGTACATTTTCGTCGAACTAATGTTGGTGTCATTCGATAAATATTTGGTTTACTCTATCGTGGTGTGACGTTTGATTCACTAGTTTTGGGACACCCTGTATATGGGATGATTCTGAACTCAGCTCAATGCCCTCTATTCACGGTTTTCATTTGTCTGTTTACTCGTGAAACATCCTGTATACTTCTTGTACTCTGAAAATTTTAAAACAAATGCCCTCACCGTCATATGAAAATTCAAATTCTTCTTGTTGTAAGAACGTTCATCCTTTCACCCAACGCCGACCCTAGTTACATGGCCCGTTGAAAATGAAATCGGCATCTGTTTACTGCAAAACACGTGTTAATGCTGATATGAATGGTTCAAAATTTTCTACCTGATTCGGGCTTTTTAGGAACGAATTGCTCAAGATGCCGAATTCGAGTAACATTTCGTTTTGCGTGTTATATTGGATAAAATTGAATTTATTCCATGGATGATTCGAAAATTATTGATGTCCAGAATGCTCCAGAATGATGAAAATTTTCAGATTTCATTGAAATTCTTGCGAAAATTATCTCGAATATCATCAAGTTTAGATTTTAATTCATTCAGAACTTTGAAGTTCGGCAAATCATGATGTCAATGATATAGATAACAGTCAATCACATTTCCTTCAGCACAGTTGTTGTTTTGAAGAAAAAGCAGTAGATTCTCGCAAAATCCGAAACTCTACACGAATAGGCCCAGTTGTTCAGTTCGGGATTAAAGTTTATCCTAAATTGATTTTGACATTTCAGTTCAGTTCTGTCAGGTAAATCTAGGATCATCTTAAATCTCGGCCTTATCCTGAACTGAACAACCGGGCCTTATAGTTATAGCAACGTAGCATTAATTAAGTCGGTATATTATTGGAATAATATTAATTTTTTTTAGCGGAGAATAGTTGTTTTTAGCCTCGGTATTCACGATATTCATTTTATTATGTTTTTTTTAAGGTGAATCGGCCCGAAATCTTGGATCCCCCGACCTGCTAGTTTCGTACACTTCTTTTACAATAGCATAATAACTCAAATTTCAACATTTTAACAGAAATTTTTGAATTTAAGGGAGAGACACATTGAAAAAATCGATAGCAAGTTACCGCCTAAACTGCGAGCTTGCCGAAGTTGAAACTGGTACCAATCTACTCAGTGCTTCATAATATGTATAGTTTTATGACTCAGTGTTTTTCAGAACCTGTAAAAACAAAATTAAAAACTGTAGACTCGTCATCGCCTTCCAAGGCTGCATCTTGGAAGGGCTGTCGATTTGGAAAAAAATTTATAAGAACTAGCCCCGCTTATTTTCATTAAGGAATCATCTCCCTTAGTCCTTCGCATTTGTTTACAGATATCCTGTACATTTTATCTATGTACCTATTCATTTTGGATAGTAGAAGTTTAATCAATATGTGTTATTTTCGAAGACCAAAACAACAATTTCAATTGCACCTTAGTTGTTATTTATGAGAATCATCATTTATTTTGAATAATAAAACTGCATGCGAAAATACTTGAATTAACTTTTGTCATTCTCCTTTGATCATGCGTCCATCATAGTGTTCGCTTCTCATCATAGCTTTTGGGAATTTACCAATCAATCATCTGTATATCAATCATATGTATCCGAGTATGTATCTATATTATTAACTTCACTTTGTAGATTCATCATGTCTTGACAAAAATATGGTTGCAATTTCCAAATATGTTGACACGAGGCCTTCAAAAGACTTCAATTTTTCTTATTTTTTCCCTTACATCATATATGATCTATCGAAAAATGCAAATCTGTTTTGGATAATTCTTCATAAAATCTTGTTTCGATATAATTGGTCATTTTCTTTATGATATATCACAAAAAAATTCAAACCAGAGAGATAGTACAAGCTCTTTAAATATTCGGGAAAATCCAATATTTAAACATAATCGATAATAAAAGAGATGTTTCTGAGCAAAGAAATCTGTGCTCAAAATTATTGAGCAATCCGATTTGAGAAAAATATATAGAGCGTTCCATTTGAGATAACACAACAATGTTCAACATTCGGATTAGCAGACGTTGTTCATTTCTGTGATATTGTAAAATTTGTAGCATTTTTTCTCTTGATTTTGAAATGAAAATTTTCGGAATGGCTCATTGTCCTTGAATTTTCATCACCATTTACATCTGAATATTCCTTTCCAAAAATTTTTTTTCTCTGACCAGCTCATTTTATTATATGCAATGCAACAATACTAATTATTCGTTATTCTAATAGGTAGTATTATCCATATGGATCATTTCCATAGAGAGAAGCAATATTATTATGGACAAGACTCAAATCGATTTGTTTTCAGATAGGTAATGAAATAGTTCGCCAAATTCAGAATTATAGTGTTAGCTTGAGATGAAAGAAGTTCAACGGATGCATAGATACACACAATAAAATATAAACAGTCATAATCCCATTCGAGAGAGCCAAGATTGGTTTTCTTTCACGTGATTCTTTCCCCTACACAAGAATGCGATAAAAAATCGTTGAGATATGCCGCCAGGATTGCAATAATGGAGGAGATAACGCACTGCGCCTCTCTTTAGTTAATTCCTCCGTATACTGATATTCCGCCTGTCTACATCTGCTTCGACAATACAGCGTTGCCATTTTCGGAGGTGCTAACGAGCAAAGAGTCTTCCAGAGCAATTCTTCGATATACAGCTCAGCACACTAGCGCCAGTGATATACACTCGAACTAAAAGATTGTTCAGTACATAAACGAGGTGCGTTGTGACCTCAAAACGATTTTTTGATATGTTGGTCCCTGAAGCCTCCTGAATCTAACAAGCTAAAAAACAAGGCAAAACGTTGTCACCTCCGATTTCGGAGGTGACAGCGATATATATGAGGTGAGAGCGTTAAACGAGTTTCTATTTTGGAGGTGGTATTAACACTTTATAACTATATATATATATATATATATATATATATATATATATATATACGAAGAGTTACTATTTTGGAGGTGGTATTAACACTTTATAACTATATATATATATATATATATATATATATATATATATATATATATATATATATATATATATATATATATATATATATATATATATATATATATATATATATATATAACCTCCGATTTCGGAGGTGACATCGATATATATGAGGTGAGAGCGTTAAACGAGTTACTATTTTGGAGGTGGTATTAACACTTTATAACTATATATATATATATATATATATATATATATATATATATATATATATATATACCATGTCGACCAGACATGGTTGTATGGAACAAAGATAAGAAGTCGGCGATCATCATTGACTTCGCGGTACCGTTAGACCAAAACCTCGCTAAAGCCTACGGAGAGAAGATTGCCAAATACGAATTGCTATCAAGACAGATGAAGCGAACTTTTGAGCTGGAAAAAGTAGAAATAAAGCCATTGGTGATTAGCTGCAATGGTCTGGTACATAAGAAAACCGTTGAGCACTTGAGAGAGATGGATCTGCCTTCAAACACCATAACTTGGATGCAGAAGGCCGTAATATTGGCAACTGTCAGCATCATACGACAAGTGATATTCCCACACTAATCAGTCGGATTGCTCTTGGCGCTTTTTCCCGAGCAATCCGAAAGGCACCACATTCTGTGTGAAATTAAAAAAAAAAAAAAAAAAAAAAAAAAAAAAAAAAAAAAAAAAAAAAAAAAAAAATATATATATATATATATATATATAGTTATAAAGTGTTAATACCACCTCCAAAATAGTAACTCGTTTAACGCTCTCACCTCATATATATCGATGTCACCTCCGAAATCGGAGGTGACAACGTTTTGCCTTGTTTTTTAGCTTGTTAGATTCAGGAGGCTTCAGGGACCAACATATCAAAAAATCGTTTTGAGGTCACAACGCACCCCCTTTATGTACTGAACAATCTTTTAGTTCGAGTGTATATCACTGGCGCTAGTGTGCTGAGCTGTATATCGGAGAATTACTCTGAAAGACTCTTTGGTCGTTTGCACCTCCGAAAATGGCAACGTTGTACTGTGCAAGCAGATGTAGACAGGCGGAATATCAGTATACGGAGGAATTGAGTAATGAGAGGCGCAGCGCGTTTTCTCCTCCATTATTGCAAGCCAGGCGGCATATCTCAACGATTTTTTATCGCATTCCTCTGTAGGGGAAAGAATCACGTGAAAGAGAACCAATCTTGGCTCTCTCGAATGGGATTATGACTGTTTATATTTCATCGTGCGTATATCTATGCATCCGTTGAACTTCTTTCATCTCAAGCTAACACTATAATTCTGAATTTGGCGAACTATTTCATTACCTATCTGAAAACGAATCGATTTGAGTCTTGTCCATAATGATATTTCTTCTCTCTATGGAAATGATCCATATAGATAATACTACCTATTAGTATAACGAATAATCAGTATTGTATCATTGCATATAATAAAATAACCTGTTCAGAGAAAAACATTTTTTGGATAAGAAAATTCAGATGTTAATGGTGATGAATATTCAAGGACAATGAGCCAATCCGAAAATTTTCATTTCAGAATCAGGAGAAAAAAATGCTACAAATTTCACAATATCACAGAAATGAACAACGTCGGCTAAACCGAATGTTTGACATTGTGTTATTTCAAATGGAACGCTCTTTATATTTTTCTTGAATCAGATTTCTCAAAGATTTTGAGGAATCCTTTGCTCAGAAACATCTCTTTTATTATCGATTATGTTTAAATATTGGATTTTCCCAAAAATTTGAAGAGCTTGTAGCATCTCTCTGGTTTAAATATTTCAGTGATGTATCATAAAGAAAATTACCAATTATATCGAAACAAGTAAGATTTTATGAAGAATTCGCCAAAACAGATTTGCATTTTTCGATAGATCATACAGGGTGTAAGGGAAAAAATAAACAATATTGAAGTCTTTGGAAGGCCTCGAGTCAACATATTTTGAAATTGCAACCATATTTTTGTCAAGATATAATGAATCTTCGAAATGAAGTTAATAATATAGATACATACTCGGATACATATGATTGAGATACAGATGATTGATTAACTTCTACTATCTAAAATAAAAAGGTACATAGATAAAATATAGCTATATACAGGATATCAGTAAACAAATGCGAAGGAATAAGGGAGATGATTCCTTAATGAAAATAAGCGGGGGTTTTTCCTGTAAGTTTTCCAAATCGACAGACCTTCCAAGATACAGCCTTTGGAAGGCGATGACGAGTTTACAGTTTTTAATTTTTTTTACAGGTTCTAAAAGACACTGAGTCATAAAACTATACATATTATGAAGCACTGAGTAGATTGTTACCAGTTTCAACTTCGGCAAGCTCGTAGTTTAGGCGGTAAATTGCTATCGATTTTTTCAATGTGTCTCTCCCTTAAATTCAAAAATTTCTGTGAAAATGTTGAAATTTGAGTTATTATGCTATTGTCATAGAAGTATACGAAACTAGCAGGTCGGGAGATCCAAGATTTCGGGCCGATTCACCTTAAAAAAACATAATAAAATGAATTTCGTGAATACCTACCGAGGCTGAAAACCACTATTCTCCGCTATAAAAAATTAGTATTATTCCAATAATATACCGACTTAATGAATGCTACGTTGCTATTACTATAAGGCCCGGTAGTTCAGTTCAGGATGAGGCAGAGATTTAAGATGATCCTAGATAATCTGACAGAACTGAACTGAAATGTCAAAATCAATCTAGGATAAACTTTAATCCCGAACTGAACAACAGCTATACATGTAGAGTTTCGGATTTTGCGAGAATCTACTACTTTTTCTTCAAAACAACAACTGCGCTGAAGAAAATGTGATTGACTGTTAGCGACGCGAAATATCAACCATCTAAATTCTGTAGTCCATACAAATTTTTTTGAACTCTCATCACAACTGCTAAACATGTAGAGTTTCGGATTTTGCGAGAATCTACTACTTTTTCTTCAAAACAACAACTGCGCTGAAGAAAATGTGATTGACTGTTAGCGACGCGGAATATCAACCATCTAAATTCTGTAATCCATACAAATTTTTTTGAACTCTCATCATACTGTATAGCAGTCGGATACTGAAATCCGTCATTTATCAAAATGAGTTGTCAGTTCAGAGACTGACCAACATTTTCGAAAGCTATTGATCTATTAATTAAATCGTTCTATAATTGGTCCTAAATTGACAGTCGTATTGTGAAAAACGATCTGCAGCGGATTATCTAAACACGAAATAAATTCTGAAATGTTTCGGATCATAAGGTTAATTGAATAAGTATCTTGTTCGTATCATTTGTTGAACTTCATTATTCTAAATATTCTTCAATGAATGAAAATATAATATCAACACACATAATTTTTTGATTTATTCGTCATCAAATCATTAAATAAATCGTTTCTCGAAAAGTTTCGAGTCTTGGGGCAAATATAATATTGAATTATTTACATCATTATTTGTCGAACTTCAAAGTTCTGAATGAATTAAAATCTAAACTTGACAATATAAGAGACAGTTTTCGCAAGAGTTTCAATGAAATCTGAAAATTTTCATCATTCTGGAGCATTCTGGACATCAATAATTCTCGAATCATCCATGGCATAAATTCAATTTTATCCAATATAACACGCAAAACGAAATGTTACTCGAACTCATCTTGAGCAATTCTCTCCTGAAAAGCTCGAATCAGGTAGAAAAGTTTGAACCCTTCGTATCAGCATTAACACGTGTTTTGCAGTAAACAGATGCCGATTTCATTTTCAACGGGCAATGTAACCAGGGTCGGGGGGATGAACCAGAGTCTCTGGATGATCGTTTCTCACAACAAGAAGAATTTGAATTTTCATATGAAGGTGAGGGCATTTGTTTCAAAATTTTCAGAGTACAAGGAGTATACAGGGTGTTTCACGAGTAAACAGACAAATGAAAACCGTGAATAGAGGGCATTGCGCTGAGTTCAAAATCACCCCATATACAGGGTGTCCCAAAACTAGTGAATCAAACGTCACACCACGATAGAGTAAACCAAATATTATCGAATGACACCAACATTAGTTCAGCGAAAACGTACCGTTTCCAAAATAATCAGAATTTTATTAAAATACCTAAAGTTTCCGATTTTCGAACTATTTTTCTTAATAACAGGGCCAGTTTGTGAAGAAGGATATCGATTTTAAATTATATTGAACTAAGATTATTGTTTTATCTCTCCTAATTGAAATTATTTTAAGTAGTTAAGCGATAACCATAACCTAAGTCTCGACCTAAGTTGATGTTAATTGAAACAATTGTTTTTTCTACATGATTTTTAATACTCAGATTAAACAGGGGTGATAATATGGGAGAAAAACGCTATCCTTTATCACAAATTAGCCTTGTAATTGAAAAAATAGTTCGAAAATCGGCAACTTTAGGTTAGGTTTCCTCAGAAACCGTACATTTTCGCTCAACTAATGTTGGTGTCATTCGATAGTATTTGATCTACTCTATCGTGGTGTGACGTTTGTTTCGATAGTTTTGAGGCACCCTATATATAGGTTTCTTCAGTGTTTTTTTGAAATTTCTCGAACTTCCGTTCGGCTATAACTCCTGAAATTCTCTATCAAGTCGACCGAAAATTTATATTTAGCCTTGAGTTGTTAATTTCATTGAAACAGAGCATTTAAATTCGACAAAAATCAGGACCGGGCTCAGTGAGGCTTCACTTAACTTCAAACTCATAAAAACACCGTGTATGTAGTTTTTTAATAATAATTTGAACTTTTTTGTTATCTGCATTTTTATTGTCTCAAAATGAATTGATTTTTGGGTTGCCCTACCTGTTGATCATGTTCTAGAAAAAATTGTTTTGGTCAGACGCCTCTAAGGAATAGAGGACTTCATGAAAAATAGAAATTCTTAATTGATTTTTTTCAAAGGAATGAAATGAATATGTTCAACAATTATACCCTATTCGGTCTTCAAAATAGTCATTCACAATGATGAAATGTTTCAAAATTGATAATGCACAAATATGGATGGAAGAACTACGCTAACTTGAAACTAAATATTAAAACTTGATCTTCAGAATTAATCTATTTTTCTATGGACAACTAGTTGTGTGAATGAAAACAAAGAAAGAAATCGCGGGGTGTCAGATCTGGAGATCTAGCAGTCCAATGTTGGGGTCCTACCCTTCAAATGAAATGACCTGAAATACTGATAAATACTTTTGCTGGTGCATGAATATCATCAATGTTTCAATAACAAATTGTAATAAGACCAGACCAATCCATAGATTTCCATAGATCCAATAATGAATATAACGGAATAAGTGAAGAATTCGAAAGTGCATTTATCATACTTATTCGAAGTGCCAATCATTACCTTCACTAAAAGACCAAATGAGGTGAAAATCAATTCGAAAAATTACTTCAGGTCCACGTTAGCCATAAAAAGCGATTCATTCGGAAGATATCAAGTTATAATTATTATTTTCATGATAGCGTAAATTTTTATTGCTATTTTTGTTCATTATCAATAATAAAGCTTATTATCACTGTGAATGATTTATCTGAATAACCAGATATGCTAAAATATCGAAAACGAAAAAATTTAGTTGAACATTTCCAATTCCATTTTTAGATTTCCACATCTGATTGGCGATCATATTCATACCATTAATTATTGTGAATTAAAAGTCAATATGCAGCGCTGTTTTTTCTAGAGGCATTTCACCACCAAATAATTATTCATTAAAAATTATCCACTGATAAAGCATAGCAAAATTTCGTTGATTTTGAGAAAATCTATGCAGATACCTGAAAAATTCAAAATTATGACGAAAAAAACTACAGAGTGTTTTGCATGAGTTTAAGTTTGAATATGGCCTCAATGAGTCCGGTCCTGTGTTCGCCAACTTTTAATGTTCTGTTTTATTGAAACTTACAAGCTTAAGCGGATAATGAGTTTTTAGCCGAATACAACTGAATTATTTGGAGTTATAGCTGAACGAAAATTCGGGAAATTTGAATAAACCCCTCTGTATATCGGAAACGGAATGCACAAGACACACATATGAGGTGTTTTTGAACTCAGCTCAATGCCCTCTATTCACGGTTTTCGTTTGTCCGTTTACTTGTGAAACAACCTGTGAACTGAAAAATCGCAAAAGACACCTCGAGCAATTAAGAAATGCCATTCAATCGAGGAGTTTCTTTTGATCCGCTATGATGGAAAATGTCAATATCCAGATATAATTATTATTTGGGGTGATTCATCGAAAATCCCCAATATCTAGAAAATCAAGGCACTTTTACAAAACGTAAAATATATCTATCTGAACCGCCATAGAGTCCTCTAACCGCAGGTTCTATATTATCCATCCATTACGCCATACCCTGTATAATTATTATTATTATATCAATGTATTGAAAATAAACAGACACGAATACGAGCCAGTTGTTTTGTTTGAAGTTGAAGCTCCTCTTGCTTCAAACTTCTTTTAATTATTTTGACTACTATTCACGCAAGATGATTTTTGTTGAAGAATTTAACATTCTTGTAATTATCCGTTCATTTCTTCAAGAGATACCCATTCCCTACCACCTTTGATTATTCAACTCAATGCTAACACTGCATCGAATGCATTTCATCTTCGGGTTGATTTTTTTGAATTCTACAACTGATGTAACGTCTTCAACCTCCAGCCAAAGAAGATAAACAACTACTGATCTACTACAGCTACTGATCACTTGTATTTTCCATATAAATAACTAGATTTGGTATGTCTTCAATCAGTTTGTATAAACGTCAATTATGTTCGTTACATATTTTCGACTCAATATTTTCCGAAGTGATTTGACATTGTGATGAAATACGTAATTACTGAGAGACTCACGTAGAACGGACTATGTAGCACTGATTCAAAACTCAAGAATGTTTCGACAAGCGTCTTAACCCAACATTTTCGTACCATACAGAGTGAAAGGCATCCAATTTCCATGGCCAATCCAGTGCTAAAATGAAAGTGAATGAAGTAAAGAAGCTGAAAGTAAAACGTATATCTTTATTGATTCATTCAGGAGAAACATTTATATGGAGTTCCTAATGTCGTGAATATAATGCCCAAAAATTAGACTACTATTTCATACCAGAACAAATCCGGTAAAATTGTCTTTTGAATTGATCCTATATGTCACGAAAAATTTCATTTTCATGCATCATTCATTTTGGGACCTATATGGTATTAAACTCCCCTATCGGACGAAGTATCGTAGACATAAGCATATTTATTCAAAACTGTCCAAATTCATTTACACCGAGATCACGAACCTTATCAATCAATTATCAGCGTATGAAGTTTATTAATATTATCTAGTATCGTTCTCGAACTATTTACAGGTTTCAATATTTGTGAATGAATCGGAAGAGCAGTTGTATTCTATATATGAGTAGAATTCGAGCTGTCTTACTTTCTGTCCTCCTAAAATCTGACAACGTTGCGGGAGGTGAGAGCGCACTACTAATAAGAAATATATGCGGAGGTAGTAAGGTCTGATTCGTTTGAAGAAAAATTTTTCGATAAAAATCTTTTCCCCTCTTTAGGTACCCCTGCTATTTACCTTCCCCTCTACATATATAAACAAAAATTATTCCAATTATATAACTCCTTCACCCGGAGGTCAGGTCGCCCAATGAACTTAACGGAGGTAACAACGCACTACGGGTTCATATATATATATATATATATATATATATATATATATATATGAACCTGTAGTGCGTTGTTACCTCCGTTAAGTTCATTGGGCGACCTGACCTCCGGGTGAAGGAGTTATATAATTGGAATAATTTTTGCTTATATATGTAGAGGGGAAGGTAAATAACAGGGGTACCTAAAGAGGGGAAAAGATTTGTATCGAAAAATTTTTCTTCAAACGAATCAGACCTTACTACCTCCGCATATATTTCTTATTATTAGTGCGCTCTCACCTCCCGCAACGTTGCCAGATTTTAGGAGGACAGAAAGTAAGGCAGCTTGAATTCTACTCATATATAGAATACAGCTGCTCTTCCGATTCATTCACACTTATTGAAAACTGTAAATAGTTCGAGAACGATACTGATATTAATGAACTTCATACGCTAATATTTGATTGATAAGGTTCCTGATCTCGGTGTAAATGAATTTGGTCAGAAATTATTATCTTTTCTTCATGAATATTAACAGTTTTGAATAAATTTGCTTGTGTCTACGATACTTCGTCCGATAGGGGAGTTTAATACCCCCAAACAACACACATACATCTTCAAAACATTTTATAGACCATAGCTCATAGACTTTTAGATGATCTATAAAACATCAGAAAGTATCGAATCTCTAACCTAGATTCGACGGAAAAATGTCCGCGAGATTTACGTTGAAAAGTATCACTTCTTTAGACGTCTATTCGACGAAATTCTAATTATCCCTATAACAAGTACGATTTCTGATATTCTCGAGATTATCCTGATTTGGTATTTTGTTTGATATATAATAGACGTTTGAGGATGTACTTTATTAAAATCATTCGATATCGTTTATATATAATTAGATTTTTGACATTTTTCTTCGATCAACAATCTGATAATATATAGATGATCTGAAAAACATGGCCATCAGGACATCTTAATCATGTAACACCAAAGATCTTCTTTAGACTTTGATGCATTGTCTTTATCGTTGAAGAAATCGGATGTCTATTAGAGGAAAGATTATTTATTGAAAAAGATGGTGTTAGTATTCTTCTATTTTAGATGATCAAAGATGAACGTTTGTTAGATATTTCTAGAATGACCTTGTATTGTATATACAGTTTTTGTCCTCTAATTGTTGTCAACTTTGGAATTATATTAGGATAATTTAAAAAACGTAATATTAATGACCTCTTAAGTAGACATATTTATTTCACAAGATATGTTTCGAAGAAGGGTCTATGTGAAAGAAAATGGACGTTCCGTAGATTCAAGATCCACATCTTCGAATCATATCCATAAAATCTGACCACTTGAAAATCTACAGATTAGTGATGGGCGAGTTCATATTTATACGGAATGGTTGACAGTTCGTATGGAAGTTGGAAGAGAAAAAACAGGTTCTGATGAATAAATATATTTATAATAAAAAAAAACAAAAAGAAATATAATTCAAAAACATAACACAAATTCATGAAATTGGAAAAAACATAATATAAATAGATGAGATTATTGTCTATTTGTTTTTATTCCTTTCATATTCGTACCGTTGATTGGCTAGTCGTAACCAGTCTTGAATGGCCCGTTTTATGACAGCATCATTTAAGTCTGCTGGCGTTTCACTTTCGAAGAGAACATATACAGCCTCTGGAAGCAACATAAATTACAAATGGCTGAATGTTTTTTGATTGAATATCAATTACAAGTTGAGAAAATATGCAAAAAAATATTCTTTTGAAGAAAAGAAAGCGATGAACCAGAACCTGGAGATACAAATTATAAATCGATAGGATTCAATTTCCGTACTCTTTAGATACCCTGAGTATTTTTTAGAAATAAAAAACGCTGCTCTAATGAACTCCTATGGATTAATTGATAAAGAATTTTCAATTCGAACATCGAAATACGAAAAAACATTCGAATTATTAAATGATCTAAAAAACATCTAAACATTTCCTCGAAGATTTCAAACTCCGTATATTCAATTATTCGTCAAATTTCAGATTGAATCCTGTTTTGTGAGTAACTACTTATAATAATAAGGGTTACATTATTCAGCAAGTGTTGAGTGAAATGATTCAAAATTCACTTCTGAATCGATGTCTGAAGATGTCTATCAATAGACTTTTTCAGATAACCCTCTTCACCAAGTAAATTCTACATAGACATAGAAAACGCTGCGGTAATGAACTCCTATGGATTAATTGATACAAAATTTTCAATTCGAACATCGAAATACGAAAAAACATCCGAATTCTTAAATGATCTAAAAAACATCTAAACATTTCTTCGAAGATTTCATACTCCGTATATTCAATTATTCGTCAAATTTCAGATTGAATCCTGTTTTGTTAGTACTTATAATAAGGGTTACATTATTCAGCAAGAGTTTCCTGAGTGAAGTGATTCAAAATTCACTTCTGAATCGATGTCTAGAAGATGTCTATCAATAGACTTTTTCAGATAACCGTCTTCACCAAGTAAATTTTACATAGAAATAGAAAACGCTGCTGTATAATGAACTCCTATGGATTAATTGATACAAAATTTTCAATTCGAACATCGAAATACGAAAAAATATTCGAATTCCTAAATGATCTAAAAAACATCTAAACATTTCCTCGAAGATTTCAAGCTCTGTATATTCGATTATTCGTCAAATTTCCGATTGATATTCCTCAGAGGACCGCATTTTAGATATAATATATACCATTAATAGTACCTATCTAACAAAATAGTATTGACTTGTCAATGGTTATCTAAAGAATATCATTTAATAGACTTTATTAGACGATTGATCTATGAAAGATATTTCTATTTTAAATCTACCTATATTTCAATTTATTGTAGCCAAAAATTCAGGTAAGTATTTGAAAACGATAACTGGATATCATTTTCAACAGAGAGCACAAATCCAAACTAATATTATACCATATCGAAGTAAATAGTATTTTCCTATGTTCAAGCAATTGGATTAATGTGTGAAGGGATTACCTGCTGTAACTACCCTAAGTAGAAATTGCACTCACCTTGTTCAATTATTACAGCACAAATCACTAATCAAAAAACGAACACAATCACTAGCCGACTTGACCTTCTTACAAAGAAGGGTTGTATACTAACGGAAATGTTGAATGTTCAAGTTCAAATGGCTATGCACTATGAACTTTAACTCTATTGGCCCATGGCCGGTTCGCGGCTTCTTGCGAATTGCGATAAGAGTTCACCACCAAGCGATCCAACCCGATCGTAGTTCGTGTCTAGTCCTTCTCATCGCAAATCTCTCGATCCTCCAACCAAACACCTATTTTCTGCAAACTCGGAAAAATATCCTTTTTCCTCAAGACTCTCAAAAGTATCTTGGGTTAATCGATAATTTCGTTCGAAATTCATATTTAACATATTGAATTTAGGAGTCAATCATTCTTCACCATTATTGTTTCTGAATTTATATTAAAAAATTGTCCAATCAGTTTTATCATATGAAAATTTTCACGAATTTCAATATCCTGATACTAAGTCTCCTAAAAAAACATCCCCATCACTAAGAATACGAATACTTACATGTGCTTTTTAACATTGATACTTAGATGATAAAACACAATATGAATTTGAAAAATACACTAGGAAGGTGTTGATTAGTCCAAAATTTTTTGACTATCGTAGAAATATGGTTTATGAATAAATTAATTTCGGAAGTCACTTCAATAGATGACATTGACTTCTTATTATTATTTGGAACACTTGGAATCGTGAAGTTTAAAGACGATCTAGCAATGACAAATCTAGAAGAAATTTATTTGTTCACTGTTTTTCGACCATTTTACTTAGATGTTTTATATATGTAACCTAGGCGTCTAAACAAAGTCAGATATTGATGTGTCATATCGATATAGTATATGATATCTATTTCCCGTCTGAAAATTAATTTCATCATGATTATAAAATTAAGATATCCAATAAACGTTTTTTCGATATATGATCTTCTTTGAAGATATTAATCGACAAATTTGGTACAATTTGAATTCTAATGTTCCTAGACGATACAAAATGATATATCTGAAAGAGATTCATCTGGTCACTGGTTTTCGACCATTTCAGTTAGATGTTCTCCAAATGTAATCTAGATGTCTTAATAAAGTCAGATATTGATGTCTAATATTGGTATGGTATATCATATCTATTAGTTGTCTGCTCAGTGATTCTTTCGCGATTAATACAATTAGATATAAGATAAACGTTTTTCAGATGTATATTTGGAAACTAATCTATTTTCAGATATTTTACGGACATAAGAATTTTGCCAGGCATAAGACTAGACATCTAAAAGATATTTCAAAAACATCATTCATAGAAAACGTCTTATTTAGATAATCTAATTTTGATCATAATTCAGAGCAAGATCATTTTAGATCCCTTTTGACATAAATGAGATGTCATTTAGACGGAAGTGTGTTGTTTGGGCCATATGGGTCCCAAAATGAATGATATATGACAATGAAATTTTTCGTGACATATAAGATTAATTCCAAAGACAATTTTACCGAATTTGTTCTGGTATGAAATAGTAATCTAATTTTTGGGCATTATATTCACGACATGAGGAACTCCATTGGGATGTTTTTCCCGAATGAATCAACAAAGATATACGTTTAACTTTCAGCTTCTATACTTCATTTACTTTTATTATAGCACTGGATTGGCCATGGAAATTGGATACCTTTCACTCTGTATGGTACGAAAATGTTGGGTTGAGACGCCTGTCAAAACATTTTTGAGTTTTGAATCAGTGCTACTTAGTCCGTTCTACGTGAGACTCTCAGTAATTACGTATTTAATGACAATGCCAAATCACTTCGGAAAATATTAAGTCGAAAATATGTAACGAACATAACTGACGTTTATACAAACTGATTGAAGACATACCAAATCTATTTATTTACATGGAAAATACAAGTGATCAGTAGTTTGAGCAGAGTTACTGCTGTTTAAGAATAAATGCATTTGATGCAGTGTTAGCGTTGAGTTGAATACTCAAAGGTGGTAGGGAATGGGTATCTCTTGAAGAAATGAACGGATAATCACAAGAATGTTGAATTCTTCAACGAAAATCATCTTGCGTGAATGGTAGTCTGGGTAGTCAAAATAATTAAAAGAAGTTTGAAGCAATAGGAGCTTCACCTTCAAAAAAAAACAACTGGCTTGTATTGATGTCTGTTTATTTTCAATACATTGATATAATAATAATAATTATACAGGCTGTGGCGTAATGAATGGATAATATGGAGCCTCCGGCTAGAGGACTCTATGACGGTTTAGATAAATATATTTTACGTTTTGTAAAAGTGCCTTGGTTTTCGAGATATTGTAGATTTTCGATTAATCACCCCAAATAATAATAATAACTGGATATTGACACTTTTCATCATAGCGGATCAAAAGAAACTCCTTGATTTAATGGCATTTTTCAATTGCTCCAGGAGTCTTTTGCGATTTTTCAGTACACAGGGTGTTTCACAAGTAAACGGACAAACGAAAACCGTGAATAGAGGGCATTGAGCTGAGTTCAAAAACACCTCATATGTGTGTCTTAGCTATTCCGTCTCCGATATACAGAGGAGTTTATTCAAATTTCCCGAATTTTCGTTCGGCTATAACTCCAAATATTTTAGTTGGATTCGGCTAAAAATTCATTATCCGCTTCAACTTGTAAGTTTCAATAAAAGAGAACATTAAAAGTTGACGAACACAGGACCGGACTCATTGAGGCTATATTCAAATTTAAACTCATGCAAAACACTCTGTTTGTAGTTTTTTTCGTCATAAATTTGAATTTTTCAGGTCTCTGCATTGATTTTCTCAAAATCAATTAAACTTTGGTATCAGTGGATTATTTTTAATGAATAATTGTTTGGTGGTGAAATGCCTCTGGAAAAAACAGCGCTGCATATTGACTTTTACTTCACATTAATTAATGGGATGAATATGATCGCCAATCAAATGTCGAAATCTAAAAATGGAATTGGAAATGTTCAACTGAAGTTTTTCGTTCTCAATATATGTCTTGCATCTGTTTTTGATATTTATAGCATATCTGGGTATTCAGATAAGACATTTACAGTGATAATAAGCTTTGATATTGATAATGAACAAAAAAGGAAATAAAAAACTGCGCTATCATGAAAATAATAATTATAACTTAATATCTTCTGAATGAATCGCTTTTTATGGACATCGTGGAACTGAAGTAATTTTCCGAACTGATTTTCACCTCATTTGGTGTTTTAGTGAAGGTAATGATTGGCACTTCGAATAAGTATGATGAATGCACTTTCGAACTCTTCACTGATTCCGTTATAGTCATTATTGGATCTATGGAAATCTATGGATTGGTCTGGTCTTATTACAATTTGTTATTGAAACATTGATGATATTCATGCACCAGCAAAAGTATTTATCAGTATTTCAGGTCATTTCATTAGAAGGGTAGGACCCCAACATTGGAATGCTAGATATCCAGATCTGACACCCCGCGATTTCTTTCTTTGTTTTTATTCACACAACGAGTTGTCCATAGAAAAATAGATTCATTCTGAAGATCAAGTTTTAATTTTTAGTTTCAAGATAGCGTAGTTTCTCCATCCATATCTGGGCATTATAAATTTTGAAACATTTCATCATCGTGAATGACTATTTTGAAGACCGAATAAGGTATAATTGTTGAACACATTCAACAGAATATTCTTTGAAAAAAAAATTCAATTAAGAATTTCTAAATACATTTTCATGAAGTGCTCTATTCCTTAGAGGCGTCTGACCAAAACAATTATTTCTAGAATTCATTTTTCATTCATTCATTGCTGTATCCCGTTACCGGGAATAAATCTACAAAAAGAAGAAAAAAAAAAGAAAAAAAAAATAAATAAATTTGAACAGACTTGTAACTTCTCAGTGCTAGTTGCGACTGTGTGCCCTCCTGTGACTAAAGAGACCCAACCATGACCTGCAGATCCTTCCACACTCAGGGCATGGATAGTCTCCAACCAGATCTGGCCGCCGCTGTATCCTTCTCGATTCTCCATTATAACTGTGGACCAAAGACCTCCACTGTGACCTGTCTAACGCTAGTTGTTCCCAGTTATGATTAGCATTAACTGATTTTAGGGATTGATGTAGTGTATCCTTAAACCGCTTATACTGGCCTCCTGGTTTCCGGGCTCCCTCAGTGATTTCGCCGTATAGAGCTATTTTGGGGAGTCTTGTGTCCTGCATCCTCAGAATGTGGCCGCTCCATCTGAGTCGGGCCCTCGTTACTTGAGTCTCAATTGTTGTACAACTCGCGCGCTGCAAGACTTCTGCATTCGAAACTTTGTGGAACCATCTGATGTGCATTATCTGTCTTAGATGACGTTGCTGCGTCTGTTCAAGCTGTTTAATATGTCGCCTGTAGGGAGTCCAGCTTTCGCTTCCGTAAAGAAGCGTTGGGAGGACCACTGCTCTGTAAACAGCTGTCTTGGTCTTCAGATTGAGGTCGTGATTTTGGAACACTCTGTCTTTCAGCTTCCAGAATGCCCGTGATGCCGAATTGATACGGTTGTGTATTTCCGTGTCAAGGTTAGCCCTAGTATTTATGAAGCTTCCCAAGTATTTGAACTGCTCGACCTGTTCTAGAGTTTCATTGTCCAGGCTGATATCTGTTTGAAGGCTTTCTGGCGGACTTACCAGGATTTTGGTCTTGTCAATATTGAGTCTAAGGCCTAAAGCTTCGTATACATGTTTATAGGTGTCCATCATTATCTGTAGATCCTCTGAACTGCTAGCGATGAGTGAACAGTCGTCTGCATATTGAAGTTCCGTGATAAACTTGGTACGGGTTTTTGCTCTGAGGCGCTTCAGGTTAAACAGGCCTCCATCAAATCTGAATCTTATCCCAACACCTCTTACGGGCATGCTCATGTCAGCAATTATCGATACAGCTATGGCGAAAATATTGAACAGTAAAGGCGCTAATACGCAGCCTTGTTTTATTCCAGAGTTGGTTGAGAAATGGTCGGTTGTAGAGCCATTATGCTGTATTCTAGCGGTGTTGTTGGTATGAAGGCTTTTACACACTGCTAGGAATTTTTCGGGTACTCCAAGACGTGCCATGATTTTCCATAGCGCTCTCCGATTCACCGAGTCGAATGCCTTGCTTAAATCGATGAAGGCTGTATAAATCCTTGATTGTTGTTCACGGGCCTTTTCTTGTAGCTGTCGCAGTGTAAAAATTAGGTCCACCGTACCTCGATTTGGTCGAAAGCCGCACTGGGATTCAGGTAAAAGCTTCTCTAAGAGTGGAACCAGACGATTAGCCATAATCTTCGAGAGAATTTTACCGGCCACATTAAGCAACGATATGCCCCTGTAATTGTTGCAATTCGACGTATCGCCTTTGTTCTTATAGAGGTTGATAACTAAAGCGTCTCTGAAGTCTTGTGGCACATCTCCCTGTTCCCAGATCTTGCGGAATAGTATTAGGAGACTATTGACAATGTCCTCATCCAAGGCTTTGAATATCTCCGCCGGAATGCCGTCTAGACCAGGTGACTTATCATTTTTCATATTTTTAATCGCGCTTATGATTTCCGACATTGAGATTTCGTCATCAAGCGATGTCATCGGACTATACGCGGGGAGCAGGTCTAAAATGGATAAATCCGAGTCGTTATTTTGATTCAAGACCTGTGAGTAATGCTCCTTCCATCTTTCGAGAATTTTTCTATCATCAGTTAGAATAGCTCCATGAGCATCTCTTATAGGAAAGCTAGTTTTTCTGCTTGGACCGTAAACAGTTTTAACAGCTTCGAAAAAACGCCTGTAGTCATGGTTATCGGCGTAAGCTTGTATTTCCCTAGCTTTTTCTTTCCACCAGCTGTCCTTGATTTTTCTTATTTCTTGACGGACCTCGCGTTTTATGTTTATGAAACCTATTTGGGCTGCAACATCGCCAGGCTTGTTAATTGCGGTTTTCATCGCTTTGTGTTTTGCGTCCAAAAGGGGTGCGATATAAGTTTCGCTGTCGGCAAACCAGTCTGGGGATTTTCGGGAGCTTTCTGTGCCCAGTATTTCTTTCGCTGTATTTGTAAGGGATGACTTGAAACGGAGCCAATGAGTCTCAATGTCGTCGTTATAATCCGGTGGTGTTAGGCTATCTTTGACGGCAGCTGTGAATCTGTCCTTTGTAGAAGGGTTTTGTAGTTTGGATATTTGAAGGCGCTCTCTTAGATACTTCGGCTTGCGTTGGTATTTTGGGCGCATTGAGATTTTCATTCTCGAGATTACCAGCCTATGATCAGTCCAGCACTCCAGATCTGCTCTGGGTTTAGTGACCAACACCTCTTTCAGATCTTTCCTTCTCACGATCACATAGTCGAGGGTATGCCAATGCCCTGAGCGCGGGTGGCGCCAGGTCCCCCTTGAATTGGGTCTCGTAATAAAATAGGTGTTCGTTATACACAGATTGTGTTCTGCACAAAGAGCCAGCAGACGTTCTCCATTCGAATTGATGCTGTCTGTGCCGTGTTTCCCTATTATTCCCGGCCATAGTTCTGAGTCTTGACCTTTGCCCACTCTAGCGTTGAAGTCTCCAAGGAGAATAATTCGTTCCCGTTTTGGGATTTTACTTAATGTAGCAACGAGTGTTTCGTAAAAAGTGTCCTTTAAGTTGTCAGAGGAGTTCAAAGTGGGTGCGTATACTGCAATGATGTTCACAAACGTGTTATTCGCTGCAGGAAAACGTAGGGTCATTAAACGTTCTGAGATACCAACTGGATTTTCGGTAAGTTTGGCGGCCAGGTCGTTTCTAATGGCAAAGCCTACGCCATGTTGTCTGATTTCGCCTTCCGGCAAGCCTTTCCAGAAAAAAGTATACGCTTGTTCTACCAAGCTACCTTCGTCCGAAAAGCGTGTTTCGCTTAAAGCAACTATTGCAATGGATGTTCGTTGCAGTTCCTTATCGATTAGGGCAGTACGCCTCTCTGGTCGGTCGGCCTTGGGGTTGTCTAGCAAGGTTCTGACGTTCCATGCTGCAAAAGCTATGTGCTTTTCATTGGTGTTTGTTCGATGATTCACTCGCTCAGGCACCCTCCCCCGGAGATCCGAATGGGAGGGTATTTTACCTCCGGATACGAATTTTGTCCTGTTCGACTGATCCATCTTTTTGTAGGAGCTGCGTTAGAAGGTGTTCAAAAGCTGCACTGGTAACGCTGTCAGTGCAACTTTGGTTGCGGCTACGACTAGATTATCTTGTGGCACAGGCATCCTGAGACGACAAGGTCTGAGACGTAACTTGAGCAACGCAGAGAGCCATTTCCTGCTCAAGCCAATGTTTAGGCTACGTAATTGTGGGAAACAGAGTTATACCGCTCATGTTCGGTCGCCAGAGCCTCGTTCGTAAGAACAGGGTGCACCGCGAGTAGGTGAGGTTGGCATTTGAGAGGAGAGGCTATAAAACGCATCCTTTCCCCTTACACCCTTACAGAATATGATCAACAGGTGGGACAACCCAAAAATCAATTCATTTTGGGACAATAATAATACAGATAACAAAAAAGTTAAAATTATGATTAAAAAACTACATACACGGTATTTTTATGAGTTTGAAGTGAAGTAAAGCCTCACTGAGCCCGGTCCTGATTTTTTTGATTTTTTTCGAATTTTAATGCTCTGTTCCAATGAAATTAACAACTCAAGGCTAAATATAAATTTTCAGTCGACTTGATCAAGAATTTCAGGAGTTATAGCCAAACGGAAATTCGAGAAATTTAAAGAAACCCCGAAGAAACTTGTATATAGGGTGCCCCAAAACTATTGAATCAAACGTCACACCACGATAGAGCAGATCAAATACTATCGAATGACACCAACATTAGTTGAGCGAAAATGTACGGTTTCTGAGAAAACCCAACCTAAAGTTGCCGATTTTCGAACTATTTTTTCAATCACAAGGCCAATTTGTGATTGAGGATAGCGTTTTTCTCCCATATTATCACCCGTGTTTATTCTGAGTATCAAAAATCATGTAGTAAAAACAATTGTTTCAATTTACCTTTACTCAGGTTATGGTTATCGATTAACTACTTAAAATAATTTGAATTAGGGGAGATATACCAATAATCTTAGTTCAATATAATTTAATATCGATTTCCGTTTTCACAAACTGGCCCTGTTATTGATAAAAATAGTTCGAAAATCGCAACTTCAGGTATTTTAATAAAATTCTGATTATTCTGGAAACGGTACATTTTCGTCGAACTAATGTTGGTGTCATTCGATAATATTTGGTTTACTCTATCGTGGTGTGACGTTTGATCCACTAGTTTTGGGACATCCTGTATATGGGGTGATTTTGAACTCAGCTCAATGCCCTCTATTCACGGTTTTCATTTGTCTGTTTACTTGTGAAACACCCTGTACCTCCTTGTACCGTCATATGAAAATTCAAATTCTTCTTGTTGTGAGAAACGTTCAGCCCAACATCTGTTTACTGCAAAACACGTGTTAACGCTGATATGAAGGGTTCAAACTTTTCTACCTGATTCGGGCTTTTTAGGAACGAATTGCTCAAGATGCCGAGTTCCAGTAATATTTCGTTTTGCGTGTTATATTGGATAAAATTGAATTTATTCCATGGAAGATTCGAAAATAATTGATGTCCAGAATGCTCCAGAATGATGAAAATTTTCAGATTCCATTGAAACTCTTGCGAAAATTATTTCGTATATTGTCAAGTTTAGATTTTAATTCATTCAGAACTTTGAGTTCGGCAAATAATGATGTGAATAATTCAATATTCTATTTGCCTCAAGAATCGAAACTTTTCGGGAAACGATTCATTTAATGATTAGATGACGAATAAATCAAAAAATTATGTGTGTTGATATTATATTTTTATTCATTGAAGAATATTTCGAATAATGAAGTTCAACAAAAGATACGAACAAGATACTTATTCAATTAGCCTCATGATCCGAAACATTTCAGAATTTATTTCGTATTTAGATGATCCGCTGCATATCGTTGTTCACAATACGACTGTCAATTTAGGACCAATTATAGAACGATTTAATTAATAGATCAATAGCTTTCGAAAATGTTGGTCACTCTATAAACTGACAACTCATTTCGTCAAATGACGGATTTCAGTATCAGACTGCTACATAGTACATATAATGAGAGTTCAAAAAAATTTGTATAGACTACAGAATTTAGATGGTTGATATTATGTGTCGCTGATAGTCAATCACATTTTCTTCAGCGCAGTTGTTGTTTTGATGAAAAAGTAATGGATTCTCGCAAAATCCGAAACTCTACATGAATAGGCCCAGTTGTTCAGTTCGGGATTAAAGTTTATCCTAGATTGATTTTGACATTTCAGTTCATTTCTGTCATGTTAATCTAGAATCATCTTAAATCTTGGCCTAATCCTAAACTGAACAACCGAGCCTTATAGTAATAGCAACGTAGCATTAATTAAGTCAGTATATTATTGGAATAATACTAATTTTTTATAGCGGAGAATAGTAGTTTTTAGCCTCGGTATTCACGAAATTCATTGTATTATGTTTTTTTAAGGTGAATCGGCCCGAAATCTTGGATCCCCCGACCTGCTAGTTTCGTAAACTTCTATGACAACAGCATAATAACTCAAATTTCAACATTTTAACACAACTTTTTGAATTTAAGGGAGAGACACATCAAAAAAATCGATAGCAAGTTACCGCCTAAACTACGAGCTTGCCGAAGTTGAAACTGGTACCAATCTACTCAGTGCTTCATAATATGTATAGTTTTATGACTCAGTGTTTTTCAGAACCTGTAACAAAAAATTAAAAACTGTAAACTCGTCATCGCCTTCCAAAGGCTGTATCTTGGAAGAGCTGTCGATTTGGAAAAAAATTTAAAGGAACTACCCCCGCTTATTTTCATTGAGGAAGCATCTCCCTTAGTCCTTCGCATTTGTTTACAGATATGCTGTATATAGATTTATTTTATCTATGTACCTATTTATTTTGGATAGTGGAAGTTTAATCAATATGTGTTATTTTCGAAGACCAAAACAAAAATTTCAATTGCACCTGATTTGTTAATTATAAGAATCATCATTTATTTTGAATAATAAAACTTCATGCGAAAACACTTGAATTAACTTTTGTCTTTCTCCATTCATCATGCGTCCATCATAGTGTCCGCTGTTCATTATAGCTTTTGGGAATTTACCAATCAATCATATGTATCCGAGTATGTATCTATATTATTAACTTCATTTTGTAGATTCATCATGTCTTGACAAAAATATGGTTGCAATTTCAAAATATTTTGATTCGAGGCCTTCAAAAAGACTTCAATTTTGTTTATTTTTTCCCTTACATCCTGTATGATCTATCGAAAAATGCAAATCTGTTTTGGATAATTCTTCATAAAATCTTACTTGTTTCGATATAATTGGTAATTTTCTTTATGATACATCCCTAAAAAATTTAAACCAGAGAGATGGTACAAGATATTCATATTTTCGGGAAAATCCAATAATTAAACATAATCGATAATAAAACAGATGTTTCTGAGCAAAGGGTTCCTCAAAATCATTGAGCAATCCGATTTAAGAAAAATATATAGAGAGTGTTCCATTTGAAATAACACAACAATGTCCAACATTCGGTTTAGCCGACGTTGTTTATTTCTGTGATATTGTAAAATTTGTTGCATTTTTTCTCTTGATTCTGAAATGAAAATTTTCGGAATGGCTCATTGTCCTTGAATATTCATCACCATTTACATCTGAATATTTAGCTTGATATGAAAGAAGTTCAACGGATGCATAGATACACACGATGAAATATAAACAGTCATAATCCCATTCGAGAGAGCCAAGATTGGTTTTCTTTCACGTGATTCTTTCCCCTACAGAAGAATGCGATAAAAAATCGTTGAGATATGCCGCCTGGATTGCAATCATGGAGGAGATAGCGCGCTGCGCCTCTCTACAGTTAATTCCTCCGTATACTTATATTCCGCCTGTCTACATCTGCTTTGAAAATACAACGTTGCCATTTTCGGAGGTGCTAACGAGCAAAGAGTCGCCCACAGCAATTCTTCGATATACAGCTCAGCACACTAGCGCCAGTGATATACACTCGAACTAAAAGATTGTTCAGTACATAAACGGGGTGCGTTGTGACCTCGAAACGATTTTTTGATATGTTGGTCCGTGAATCCTCCTGAATCTAACAAGCTAAAAAACAAGGCGAAACGTTGTCACCTCCGATTTCGGAGGTGACAGCGATATATATGAGGTGAGAGCGTTAAACGAGTTACTATTTTGGAGGTGGTATTAACACTTTATGACTATATATATATATATATATATATATATATATATATATATATATATATATATATATATATATATATATATATATATATATATATATATATATATATATATATATATATGAACCCGTAGTTCGTTGTTACCTCCGTTAAGTTCATTGGGCGACCTGACCTCCGGGTGAAGGAGTTTTTCAATTGGAATAATTTTTGCTTATATATGTAGAGGGGAAGGTAAATAACAGGGGTACCTAAAGAGGGGAAAAGATTTTCATTGAAAAATTTTTCTTTAAACGAATCAGACCTTACTACCTCCGCATATATTTCTTATTAGTAGTGCGCTCTCACCTCCCGCAACGTTGTCAGATTTCAGGAGGACAGAAAGTAGGGCAGCTTGAATTCTACTCATATACAGTTGCTCTTCCGATTCATTCACACATACTGAAACCTGTAAATAGTTCGAGAACGATACTGATATTAATAAACTTCATACGCTAATAATTGATTGATAAGGATTCGGAGTAAATGAATTTGGACAGAAATTATTATCTTTTCTTCATGAATATCAACAGTTTTGAATAAGTATGCTATGTCTACGATACTTCGTCCGATAGGGGAGTTTAATACCGTATAGGTCCTAAAATGAATGATACATGACAATGAAATTTTTCGTTACATATGAGATTAATTCCAAAGATAATTTTACCGAATTTGTTCTGGTATGAAATAGTTATCTAAATTTTGGGCATTATATTCACGACATGAGGAACTCCATTGAAATGTTTTTCCCGAATGAATCAACAAAGATATACGTTTTACTTTCAGCTTCTATACTTCATTCACTTTCATTTTAGCACAGGATTGGCCATGGAAATTGAATACCTTTCACTCTGTATGGTACGAAAATGTTGGGTTAAGACGCTTGTCAAAACATTTTTGAGTTTTAAATAAATGCTACGTAGTCCGTTCTACGTGAGACTCTCAGTAATTACGTATTTCATCACAATGTCAAATCACTTCGGAAAATATTGCGTCGAAAATATGTAACGAACATAATTGACATTTATACAAACTGATTGAAGACATACCAAATCTATTTATTTACATGGAAAATAGAAGTAATCAGTAGCTTGAGGAGAGTTACTGTTGTTTATTTTCTTTGGCTGAAGGCTGAAGACGTTACATCAGTTGTAGAATTCAAAAAAATCAACCCGAAGATGAAATGCAGTGTTAGCATTGAATTGAATACTCATAGGTGGTAGGGAATGGGTATCTCTTGAAGAAATGAACGGATAATTACGAGAATGTTGAATTCCTCAACAAAAATCATCTTGCGTGAATGGTAGTCAAAATATTATAATTAAAAGAAGTTTGGAGCAACAGGAGCTTCACCTTCAAACAAAACAACTGCCTAGTATTCATGTCTGTTTATTTTCAATACATTGATATAATAATAATAATTATACAGGGTGTGGCGTAATGAATGGATAATATGGAGCCTGCGGGTAGAGTACTCTATGGCGGTTCAAATAAATATATTCTACGTTTGGCAAAAGTGCCTTGGTTTTCGAGATATTGGGGATTTTCGATGAATCACCCCAAATAATAATAATAACTGGATATTGACATTTTTCATCATAGCGGTTCAAAAGAAACTCCTTGATTTAATGGCATTTCTTAATTGCTCGAGGAGTCTTTTGAAATTTTTCAGTACACAGGGTGTTTCACAAGTAAACGGACAAACGAAAACCGTGAATAGAGGGCATTGAGCTTAGTTCAAAAACACCTCATATGTGTGTCTTAGGCATTCCGTTTCCGATATAGAGAGGAGTTTATTCAAATTTCCCTAATTTTTGTTCGGCTATAACTCCAAATATATTAGTTGGATTCGGCTAAAAATTCATTATCCGCTTAAACTTCTAAGTTTCAATAAAACAGAACATTAAAAGTTGACGAACACAGGATCGGACTCATTGAGGATATATTCGAATTTAAACTCATGCAAAACACTCTGTTTGTAGTTTTTCTCGTCATAATTTTGAATTTTTCAGGTATCTTCATTGATTTTCTCAAAAACAATGAAACTTTGGTATGCCTTTTCAGATTATTTCTAATGAATAATTGTTTGATCGTGAAATGTCTGGAAAAAACAGCGCTGCATATTGACTTTTACTTCACATTAATTAATGGGATGAATATGATTGCCAATCAACTGAGGAAATCTAAAAATGGAATTGGAAATGTTCAACTGAATTTTTTCGTTCTCAATATATGTCTTGCATTTGTTTTTGATATTTATAGCATATCTGTTTATTCAGATGAGTCATTAACAGTGATAATAAGCTTTATTATTGATAATGAACAAAAATAGAAAAAACTACGCTATCATGATCATGAAAATAATAATTATAATTCGATATCTTCAGAATGAATAGCTTTTTATGGACAACGTGGAACTGAAGTAATTTTCCGAACTGATTTTCACCTCATTTGGTCTTTTAGTGAAGGTAATGATTGGCACTTCGAATAAGTGTGATAAATGCACTTTCGAATTCTTCACTGATTCCGTTATAGTCATTATTGGATCTATGGAAATCTATGGATTGTTCTGGTCTTATTACAATTTGTTATTGAAACATTGATGATATTCATGCACCAGCAAAAGTATTTATCAGTATTTCAGGTCATTTTATTAGAAGGGTAGGACCACAATATTGGACTGCTAGATCTCCAGATCTGACACCCCGCGATTTCTTTCTTTGTTTTTATTCACACAACTAGTTGTCCATAGAAAAATAGATTCATTCTGAATATCAAGTTTTAAATTTTAGTTTCAAGATAGCGTAGTTTTTCCATCCATATTTGGATATTATCAATTTTGAAACATTTTATCCTTGTGAAAGAGTATTTTGAAGACCGAATATGGTATAATTGTTGAACACATTCAACAGAATATTCTTCGAAAAAAAATCAATTGAGGATTTCTAAATACATTTTCATGAAGTGCTCTATTCCTTAGAGGCGTCTGACCAAAACAATTATTTCTAGAACATGATCAACAGGTAGGGCAACCCAAAAATCAATTCATTTTGAGACAATAATAATGCAGATAACAAAAAAGTTGAAATTATGATTAAAAAACTACATACACGGTGTTTTTATGAGTTTGAATTTAAGTAAAGCCTCACTGAGCCCGGTCCAGATTTTTGTCGAATTTTAATGCTCTGTTTCAATGAAATTAACAACTCAAGGCTAATTATAAATTTTCAGTCGACTTGATCAGAATTTCAGGAGTTATAGCCAAACGGAAATTCGAGAAATTTCAAAAAACCCCGAAGAAACCTATATATAGGGTGCCCCAAAACTATTGAATCAAACGTCACACCACGATAGAGTAGATCAAATACTATCGAATGACACCAACATTAGTTGAGCGAAAATGTACCGTTTCTAAAAAAACCTAACCTAAAGTTGCCGATTTTCGAACTATTTTTTCAGTCACAAGGCCAATTTGTTATTAAGGATAGCGTTTTTCTCCCATATTATCACCCCTGTTTATTCTGAGTATTAAAAATCATGTAGAAAAAACAATTGTTTTAATTTACATTTACTTAGGTTATGGTTATCGATTAACTACTTAAAATAATTTCAATTAGGGGAGATGAAACAATAATATTACTTCAATATAATCTAAAATCGATATCCTTCTTCACAAACTGGCCCTGTTATTAAGAAAAATAGTTCGAAAATCGGCAACTTTATGTTTTTTAATAAAATTCTGATTATTTTGGAAACGGTACATTTTCGTCGAACTAATGTTGGTGTCATTCGATGATATTTGGTTTACTCTATTGTAGTGTGACGTTTGATTCACTAGTTTTGGAACACCTTGTATATGGTATGATTCTGAACTCAGCTCAATGCCCTCTATTCACGGTTTTCATTTGTCTGTTTACTCGTGAAACACCCTGTATACTTCTTGTACTCTGAAAATTTTAAAACTAATGCCCTCACCGTCATATGAAAATTCAAATTCTTCTTGTTGTAAGAACCGTTCATCCTTTCACCCAACGCCGACCCTAGTTACATGGTCCGTTGAAAACGAAATCGGCATCTGTTTACTGCAAAACACGTGTTAACGCTGATATGAAGGGTTCAAAATTTTCTACCTGATTCGGGCTTTTTAGGAACGAATTGCTCAAGATGCCGAGTTCGAATAACATTTCGTTTTGCGTGTTATATTGGATAAAATTGAATTTATTGCATGGATGATTCGAGAATTATTGATGTCCAGAATGCTCCAGAATGATGAAAATTTTCAGATTTCATTGAAATTCTTGCGAAAATTATCTCGTATATTTTCAAGTTTAGATTTTAATTCATTCAGAACTTTGAAGTTCGGCAAATAATGATGTAAATGATATAGATAACAGTCAATCACATTTCCTTCAGCGCAGTTGTTGTTTTGAAGAAAAAGCAGTAGATTCTCGCAAAATCCGAAACTCTACAAGAATAGGCCCAGTTGTTCAGTTCGGGATTAAAGTTTATCCTAAATTGATTTTGACATTTCAGTTCAGTTCTGTCAGGTTAATCTAGGATCATCTTAAATCTCGGCCTTATCCTGAACTGAACAACCAGGCCTTAAAGTAATAGCAACGTAGCATTAATTAACTCGGTATATTATTGGAATAATAATAAATTTTTATAGCGGAGAATAGTGGTTTTCAGCCTCGGTATTCACGAAATTCATTTCATTATGTTTTTTTTTTCATGTAAATCGGCCCGAAACCTTGGATCCCCCGACCTGATAGTTTCGTATACTTCTATGACAATAGCATAATAACTCAAATTTCAACATTTTCACAGAAATTTTTGAATTTAAGGGAGAGACACATTAAAAAAATCGATAGCAAGTTACCGCCTAAACTGCGAGCTTGCCGAAGTTGAAACTGGTACCAATCTACTCAGTGCTTCATAATATGTATATCTTCACAAACCTTTTAGGGCTTTCACTCCCAATCTCTGAAACAAAATTAATTAAAAATGAAATCAACGATTTGCTCCTGCGTGAATTCTTGCACTAATTTGTCAGGAGCAAATTAACTAGAAAAAATTGTTGCCTGACAATGAACTCAAAATAAATAACGTTGAAACTATAATTCTTCGTAACGTTTCGGAGTCTATATCAGACTCCTTCATCAGACGAAAAAATCTACTTTTTGTCTGACATTAATTGTCAGACAAAAAGCGACAATTCCAGAAGATTTTCAAAAGTAGATTTTTTCGTCTGATGAAGGAGTCTGATATAGACTCCGAAACGTTACGAAGAATTATAGTTTCAACGTTATTTATTTTGAGTTCATTGTCAGGCAACAATTTTTTCTAGTTAATTTGCTCCTGACAAATTAGTGCAAGAATTCACGCAGGAGCAAATCGTTGATTTCATTTTTAATTAATTTTGTTTCAGAGATTGGGAGTGAAAGCCCTAAAAGGTTTGTGAAGAGATGCAAAATCCTCCCAAAATAAATTTCAATCGATATAATATGTATAGTTTTATGATTCAGTGTTTTTCAGAACCTGTAAAAATAAATTAAAAACTGTAGACTCGTCATCGCCTTCCAAGGCTGCATCTTGGAAGAGCTGTCTATATGGAAAAAAATTTATAGGAACTAGCCCCGCTTATTTTCATTAAGGAATCATCTCCCTTAGTCCTTCGCATTTGTTTACAGATATCCTGTATATAGATACATTTTATCTATGTACCTATTCATTTTGGATAGTAGAAGTTTAATCAATATGTGTTATTTTCGAAGACCAAAACAAAAATTTTAATTGCACCTGATTTGTAAATTATAAGAATCATCATTTATTTTGAATAATAAAACTTCATGCGAAAATACTTAAATTAACTTTTGTCTTTCTCCTTTCATCATGCGTCCATCATAGTGTCCGCTGTTCATCATAGCTTTTGGGAATTACCAATCAATCATATGTATCCGAGTATGTATCTATATTATTACCTTCATTTTGTAGATTCATCATGTCTTGACAAAAATATGGTTGCAATTTCAAAATATGTTGACTCGAGGCCTTCAAAAGACTCCAATTTTGTTTATTTTTTCCCTTACATCCTGTATGATCTATCGAAAAATGCAAATCTGTTTTGGATAATTCTTCATGAAATCTTACTTGTTTCGATATAATTTGTAATTTTCTTTATGATACATCACTAAAAAATTTAAATAAATAAATAAATAAATAATGTGCTTTATTTCAGGTAAAGTGTACACATGACATTGAACACTTGAAGTGAAACAGGGTCATTTTCTGCTTTATAGTCTGTGTTCCATAAAGTCTTCCACACTGTAGGGTTCGATTTCAAGTAGGAGTTTGAAGATGAATTTCTTGAACTGTTCTAGAGTCCATTCTCCTCTTAGTTTGTGAGCTATCTTATTGTAATAACGAATATATCTATATTCAGGTCCCTTTTCAGTGAGGCTTAATCTCTGTCTTGGATATTTTAGTGCAGTTGTCCTCGTATTGTAATTACTTACTGTTTTCTCTTCGAAGTAGTGCTAGTTCTTGAATGTAAATATCAGGCTTTCTTGGATGTGTACAACAGGAGCAGTCAAAAGACCATTCCTTCTGAAGACTCCCCTGCATGATTCCGTCCTCCTCATCCTCCAGATCATTCTGAAGGCTCTCTTCTTCATTTTCAGCACTCTATGTAGGTTGTATGAACTACCATAGAACATGATGCCATACCTAAACACTGCCTGGTATATTGTTCTCAGTGAGGTTATGTCCAGATATTTATTGAGGACTCCCAAAGTGTAGCAGATGATACCCAGTTGATTGCAAAGGTTGGAAATGTGCTCTCCCCAATCAAGGGTTACCTGAATAGTGAGGCCTAGGAAGCGACAAGATTTAGTCAGTTCTAATGTGGAGTTAGACAGTGAAATGCTGGTAGGCACTTGGGGACCGGAATGAGCTGTCCTGAATAGGATGGCACTTGTTTTTTCAGAATTCATGCACAAACCGTTTGCTTCAAACCACTGGCTAGCACGATTTAGAGTTAGAGTTGAGTGTGAAATGGTAAACTCAACTCTAAATCGTGCTTGGCCAATACAGTGAAGTTTGTGTCATCTGCATAATTCACTGTCCTAACCATGGTTTCATCGAATATGGTACTTAGGTCATTTAGAAAAATGATGAAAATGATAGGGCCCAATATGCTACCCTGCGGAACTCTGTGAGTTCTTCTTCCGAAACTGTTGTTTTTCCGTTCTGAGAGATCACCACTCTCTGCCTGCGGTTTGCTAAATATGATTGAAACCAGTCTAGCTTGTTTATGCCATATGCAGAAAGTTTATGGAGAATAAGGTCGTGGGACAGAGTATCGAATGCCTTTGATAGATCCAGCATTAGACCCACTGTTATATTAAAATCCTCCAAGGCATTAAGGATTCCTGAAATGAACTCAAACACTGCTGTCTGAGTTGATCTACCTCTTACATAACCATGTTGTGTGGGTAAAAGGATCTTTTCTTTTACAAGGTATTCTACTAGTTGAGTGCAGATTGCTAGTTCCAGTATTTTAAACCAGAGAGATGGTACAAGCTATTCAAATTTTTGGGAAAATCCAATAATTAAACATAATCGATAATAAAACAGATGTTTCTGAGCAAAGGATTCCTCAAAATCATTGAGCAATCCGATTTAAGAAAAATATATAGAGCGTTCCATTTGAAATAACACAACAATGTCCAACATTCGGTTTAGCCGACGTTGTTCATTTCTGTGATATTGTAAAATTTGTAGCATTTTTTCTCTTGATTCTGAAATGAAAATTTTCGGAATGGCTCATTGTCCTTGAATATTCATCACCATTTACATCTGAATATTTAGCTTGAGATGAAAGAAGTTCAACGGATGCATAGATACACACGATGAATTATAAACAGTCATAATTCCATTCGAGAGAGCCAAGATTGGTTTTCTTTCACGTGATTCTTTCCCCTACAGATAAATGCGATAAAAAATCGTTGAGATATGCCGCCTGGATTGCAATTATGGAGGAGATAGCGCGCTGCGCCTCTCTACAGTTAATTCATCCGTATACTTATATTCCGCCTGTCTACATCTGCTTTGAAAATACAACGTTGCCATTTTCGGAGGTGCTAACGAGCAAAGAGTCCCCCACATCAATTCTTCGATATACTGCTCAGCACACTAGCGCCAGTGATATACACTCGAACTAAAAGATTGTTCAGTACATAAACGGGGTGCGTTGTGACCTCAAAACGATTTTTTGATATGTTGGTCCCTGAAGCCTCCTGAATCTAACAAGCTAAAAAACAAGGTAAAACGTTGTCACCTCCGATTTCGGAGGTGACAGCGATATATATGAGGTGAGAGCGTTAAACGAGTTGCTATTTTGGAGGTGGTATTAACACTTTATAACTATATATATATATATATATATATATATATGGTTAATACCATATATATATATATATATATATATATATATATATATATATATATATATAGTTATAAAGTGTTAATACCACCTCCAAAATAGTAACTCGTTTAACGCTCTCACCTCATATATATCGCTGTCACCTCCGAAATCGGAGGTGATAACGTTTTGCCTTGTTTTTTAGCTTATTAGATTCAGGAGGCTTCAGGGACCAACATATCAAAAAATCGTTTTGAGGTCACAACGCACCCCCTTTATGTACTGAACAATCTTTTAGTTCGAGTGTATATCACTGGCGCTAGTGTGCTGAGCTGTATATAGGAGAATTGCTCTGAAAGACTCTTTGCTCGTTAGCACCTCCGAAAATGGCAACGTTGTACTGTGCAAGCAGATGTAGACAGGCGGAATATCAGTATACGGAGGAATTAAGTAAAGAGAGGCGCAGCACGTTTTCTCCTCCATTATTGCAAGCCAGGCGGCATATCTCAACGATTTTTTATCGCATTCCTCTGTAGGGGAAAGAATCACGTGAAAGAGAACCAATCTTGGCTCTCTCGAATGGGATTATGACTGTTATTCCATCGTGCGTATATCTATGCATCTGTTGAACTCCTTTCATCTCAAGCTAACACTATAATTCTGAATTTGGCGAACTATTTCATTACCTATCTGAAAACTAATCGATTTGAGTCTTGTCCATAATGAAATTTCTTCTCTCTATGGAAATGATCCATATAGATAATACTACCTATTAGTATAACGAATAATCAGTATTGTTACATTGCATATAATAAAATAACCTGTTCAGAGAAAAACATTTTTTGGATAAGAAAATTCAGATGTTAATGGTGATGAATATTCAAGGACAATGAGCCAATCCGAAAATTTTCATTTCAGAATCAGGAGAAATAAATGCTACAAATTTCACAATATCACAGAAATGAACAACGTCGGCTAAACCGAATGTTGGACATTGTGTTATTTCAAATGGAACGCTCTTTATATTTTTCTTGAATCAGATTTCTCAATGATTTTGAGGAATCCTTTGCTCAGAAACATCTCTTTTATTATCGATTATGTTTAAATATTGGATTTTCCCGAAAATTTGAAGAGCTTGTACAATCTCTCTGGTTTAAATATTTCAGTGATGTATCATAAAGAAAATTACCAATTATATCGAAACAAGTAAGATTTTATGAAGAATTCGCCAAAACAGATTTGCATTTTTCGATTGATCATACAGGGTGTAAGGGAAAAAATAAACAATATTGAAGTCTTTGGAAGGCCTCGAGTCAACATATTTTGAAATTGCAACCATATTTTTGTCAAGATATAATGAATCTTCAAAATGAAGTTAATAATATAGATACATACTCGGATACATATGATTGAGATACAGATGATTGATTAACTTCTACTATCTAAAATAAAAAGGTACATAGATAAAATATAGCTATATACAGGATATCTGTAAACAAATGCGAAGGAATAAGGGAGATGATTCCTTAATGAAAATAAGCGGGGGTATTTCCTGTAAATTTTCCAAATCGACAGCCCTCCCAAGATACAGCCTTTGGAAGGCGATGACGAGTTTACAGTTTTTAATTTTTTTTACAGGTTCTAAAAAACACTGAGTCATAAAACTATAAAAAAAAACTATAAAACTATGCATATTATGAAGTACTGAGTAGATTGTTACCAGTTTAAACTTCGGCAAGCTCGTAGTTTAGGCGGTAAATTGCTATCGATTTTTTCAATGTGTCTCTCCCTTAAATTCAAAAATTTCTGTGAAAATGTTGAAATTTGAGTTATTATGCTATTGTCATAGAAGTGTACGAAACTAACAGGTCGGGGGATCTAAGATTTCGGGCCGATTCACCTCAAAAAAAACATAATAAAATGAATTTCGTAAATACCTACCGAGGCTGAAAACCACTATTCTCCGCTATAAAAAATTAGTATTATTCCAATAATATACTGACTTAATGAATGCTACGTTGCTATTACTATAAGGCCCGGTTGTTCAGTTCAGGATGAGGCCGAGATTTAAGATGATCCTAGATTGATCTGACAGAACTGAACTGAAATGTCAAAATCAATCTAGGATAAACTTTAATCCCGAACTGAACAACTGCTATACATGTAGAGTTTCGGATTTTGCGAGAATCTACTACTTTTTCCTCAAAACAACAACTACGCTGAAGGAAATGTGATTGACTGTTAGCGACGCGGAATATCAACCATCTAAATTCTGTAGTCCATACAAATTTTTTTGAACTCTCATCATACTATATAGCAGTCGGATACTGAAATCTGTCGTTTCTCAAAATGAGTTGTCAGTTCATAGACTGACCAACATTTTCGAAAGCTACTGATCTATTAATTAAATCGTTCTATAATTGGTCCTAAATTGACAGTCGTATTGTGAAAAACGATATGCAGCGGATTATCTGAACACGAAATAAATTCTGAAATGTTTCGGATCATAAGGTTAATTGAAGTATCTTGTTCGTATCATTTGTTGAACTTCATTATTCTAAATATTCTTCAATGAATGAAAATATAATATCAACACACATAATTTTTTGATTTATTCGTCATCAAATCATTAAATAAATCGTTTCTCGGAAAGTTTCGAGTCTGAGGCAAATATAATATTGAATTATTTACATCATTATTTGTCGAAATTCAAAGTTCTGAATGAATTAAAATCTAAACTTGACAATATACGAGACAGTTTTCGCAAGAGTTTCAATGAAATCTGAAAATTTTCATCATTCTGGAGCATTCTGGACATCAATAATTCTCGAATCATCCATGGCATAAATTCAATTTTATGCAATATAACACGCAAAACGAAATGTTACTCGAACTCATCTTGAGCAGTTCTTTCCTAAAAAGCTCGAATCAGGTAGAAAAGTTTGAACCCTTCGTATCAGCATTAACACGTGTTTTGCAGTAAACAGATGCCGATTTCATTTTCAACGGGCAATGTAACCAGGGTCGGGGGGATGAACCAGAGTCTCTGGATGTACGTTTCTCATAACAGGAAGAATTTGAATTTTCACCACGATAGAGTAAACCAAATATTATCGAATGACACCAACATTAGTTCAACGAAAACGTACCGTTTCCAAAATAATCAGAATTTTATTAAAATACCTAAAGTTTCCGATTTTCGAACTATTTTTCTTAATAACAGGGCCAGTTTGTGAAGAAGGATATCGATTTTAAATTATATTGCACTAAGATTATTGTTTTATCTCCCCTAATTGAAATTATTTTAAGTAGTTAATCGATAACCATAACCTAAGTCTCGACCTAAGTTGATGTTAATTGAAACAATTGTTTTTTCTACATGATGTTTAATACTCAGATTAAACAGGGGTGATAATATGGGAGAAAAACGCTCTCCTTAATCACAAATTTGCCTTGTAATTGAAAAAATAGTTCGAAAATTGGCAACTTTAGGTTAGGTTTCCTCAGAAACCGTACATTTTCGCTCAACTAATGTTGGTGTCATTCGATAGTATTTGATCTACTCTATCGTGGTGTGACGTTTGTTTCGATAGTTTTGGGGCACCCTATATATAGGTTTCTTCAGTGTTTTTTGAAATTTCTCGAATTTCCGTTCGGCTATAACTCCTGAAATTCTCTATCAAGTCGACTGAAAATTTATATTTAGCCTTGAGTTGTTAATTTCATTGAAACAGAGCATTTAAATTCGACAAAAATCAGGACCGGGCTCAGTGAGGCTTTACTTAACTTCAAACTCATAAAAACACCGTGTATGTAGTTTTTTAATAATAATTTAAACTTTTTTGTTATCTGCATTATTATTGTCTCAAAATGAATTGATTTTTGGGTTGCCCTACCTGTTGATCATGTTCTAGAAAAAATTGTTTTGGTCAGACGCCTCTAAGGAATAGAGCACTTCATGAAAAATAGAAATTCTTAATTGATTTTTTTCAAAGAAATGAAATGAATGTGTTCAACAATTGTACCATATTCGGTCTCCAAAATAGTCATACGCAATGATGAAATGTTTCAAAATTGATAATGCACAAATATGGATGGAAGAACTACGCTATCTTGAAACTTAATATTAAAACTTGATCTTCAGAATTAATCTATTTTTCTATGGACAACTAGTTGTGTGAATGAAAACAAAGAAAGAAATCGCGGGGTGTCAGATCTGGAGATCTAGCAGTCCAATGTTGGGGTCCTACCCTTCAAATGAAATGACCTGAAATACTGATAAATACTTTTGCTGGTGCATGAATATCATCAATGTTTCAATAACAAATTGTAATAAGACCAGACCAATCCAATAATGAATATAACGGAATAAGTGAAGAATTCGAAAGTGCATTTATCATACTTATTCGAAGTGCCAATCATTACCTTCACTAAAAGACCAAATGAGGTGAAAATCAATTCGGAAAATTACTTCAGGTTCACGTTGTCCATAAAAAGCGATTCATTCGGAAGATATCAAGTTATAATTATTATTTTCATGATAGCGTAGTTTTTTATTGCTATTTTTGTTCATTATCAATAATAAAGCTTATTATCACTGTGAATGATTTATCTGAATAACCAGATATGCTAAAATATCAAAAACGAAAAAATTCAGTTGAACATTTCCAATTCCATTTTTAGATTTCCACATCTGATTGGCGATCATATTCATACCATTAATTATTGTGAAGTAAAAGTCAATATGCAGCGCTGTTTTTTCTAGAGGCATTTCACCACCAAATAATTATTCATTAAAAATTATCCACTGATAAAGCATACCAAAATTTCAGTGATTTTGAGAAAATCTATGCAGATACCTGAAAAATTCAAAATTATGACGAAAAAAACTACAAACAGAGTGTTTTGCATGAGTTCAAGTTTGAATATAGCCTCGATGAGTCCGGTCCTGTGTTCGTCAACTTTTAATGTTCTGTTTTATTGAAACTTACAAGCTTAAGCGGATAATGAGTTTTTAGCCGAATACAACTGAATTATTTGGAGTTATAGCAGAACGAAAATTCGGGAAATTTAAATAAACTCCTCTGTATATCGGAGACGGAATGCACAAGACACACATATGAGGTGTTTTTGAACTCAGCTCAATGCCCTCTATTCACGGTTTTCGTTTGTCCGTTTACTCGTGAAACACCCTGTGTACTGAGAAATCGCAAAAGACACCTCGAGCAATTGAGAAATGCCATTAAATCGAGGAGTTTCTTTTGATCCGCTATGATGGAAAATGTCAATATCCAGATATTATTATTATTTATATAATAATATCTCGAAAACCAAGGCTCTTTTACCAAACGTAAAATATATTTATCTGAACCGCCATAGAGTCCTCTACCCGCAGGATCCATATTATCCATTCATTACGCCACACCCTGTATAATTATTATCATTATATCAATGTATTGAAAATAAACAGACATGAATACGAGCCAGTTGTTCTGTGAGGTGAAGCCCCTCTTGCTTCAAACTTCTTTTAGTTATTTTGACTACTAATCACGCAAGTTGATTTCTGTTGAAGAATTCAACATTCTTGTAATTATCCGTTCATTTCTTCGAGAGATACCCATTCCCTACCACCTTTGATTATTCAACTCAATGCTAACACTGCATCAAATGCATTTCATCTTCGGGTTGATTTTTTTGAATTCTACAACTGATGTAACGTCTTCAACCTCCAGCCAAAGAAGATAAACAACAGTAACTCTCCTCAAGCTACTGATCACTTGTATTTTCCATATAAATAAATAGATTTGGTATGTCTTCAATCAGTTTGTATAAACGTCAATTATGTTCGTTACATATTTTCGACTCAATATTTTCCGAAGTGATTTGACATTGTGATGAAATACGTAATTACTGAGAGACTCACGTAGAACGGACTACGTAGCACTGATTTAAAACTCAAGAATGTTTCGACAAGCGTCTTAACCCAACATTTTCGTACCATACAGAGTGAAAGGTATCCAATTTCCATGGCCAATCCAGTGCTAAAATGAAAGTGAATGAAGTATAGAAGCTGAAAGTAAAACCTATATCTTTATTGATTCATTCAGGAAAAACATTTATATGGAGTTCCTAATGTCGTGAATATAATGCCCAAAAATTAGACTACTATTTCATACCAGAACAAATTCGGTAAAATTGTCTTTTGAATTAATCCTATATGTCACGAAAAATTTCATTTTCATCCATCATTCATTTTGGGACCTATATGGTGTTAAACTCCCCTATCGGACGAAGTATCGTGGACATAAGCATATTTATTCAAAACTGTCCAAATTCATTTACACCGAGATCACGAACCTTATCAATCAATTATCAGCGTATGAAGTTTATTAATATTATCTAGTATCGTTCTCGAACTATTTACAGGTTTCAATATGTGTGAATGAATCGGAAGAGCAGCTGTATTCTATATATGAGTAGAATTCGAGCTGTCTTACTTTCTGTCCTCCTACAATCTGACAACGTTGCGGGAGGTGAGAGCGCACTACTAATAAGAAATATATGCGGAGGTAGTAAGGTCTGATTCGTTTGAAGAAAAATTTTTCGATAAAAATCTTTTCCCCTCTTTAGGTACCCCTGCTATTTACCTTCCCCTCTACATATATAAACAAAAATTATTCCAATTATATAACTCCTTCACCCGGAGGTCAGGTCGCCCAATGAACTTAACGGAGGTAACAACGCACTACGGGTTCATATATATATATATATATATATATATATATATATATATATATATATATATATATATATATATATATATATATATATATATATATATATATATATATATATATATATATATATATATATATATATATATATATATATATATATATATATATATATATATATATATATATATATATATATATATATATATATATATATATATAACTGAGGGCGCAGTTCTGGCGATCCAGGATCAGGTTGTTAAGACTCGAGTATACATCAAGCACATTTTACATCAGGACATAGAGACCACCAAATGCAGGATGTGCGGCGTGGCCGAGGAGACAATATATCATCTGACGGCAGGCTGCAGTACAATAGCTCCGACTAAATACCTGGAAAGGCATGATAATATGGGTAAAGTGGTTCACCAGCTGGTATGCATAAGCAAGGACTTGCTCAATGGCTTTACCCCACATTATAGATACTCACCTCAGTCGGTCCTGGAGGATGAAAAAACCAAAATGTACTGGGATGTCACGATCATCTCTGACAGAAAAGTTGAACACAATCGGCCGGACATGGTCATCTGGAATAAGGCCGAAAAGTCCGCAATCCTGGTAGATTTCGCTGTGCCTTCGGATCACAATCTGTCCAAAACCTATGCAGAAAAACATGAAAAATATCAAATATTAGCTCAGGAAATCAAATCGATGTGGCAGCTCAGAAAGGTGTCTATAATGCCATTGGTAATAAGTGTTAACGGTCTAGTACACAGGAGAACAGTGCAACATATAAAAGAGCTAAACTTACCTGGAAACACAATATTGTGGATGCAGAAGGCGGCAATATTGGGTACGGTCGGAATCGTGCGACGAATAATCTCTCCATACTGACACTAAACAGTGCTCTTGGTTATCCTACCCGGGCATTGTTAGAGAACGTACCACGTTGAGGTGTGAAGGAAAAAAAAAAAATATATATATATATATATATATATATATATATATATATATATATATATTTGAATTCATTTTTACCTAGTTCTTTATGACATGTAAAGGACTTATTCATTGGGTATCTAGGTTGAACCTAGATACCCAATGAATAAGTCCTTTACATATATATATATATATATATATATATAATCAAATGAATAATGCATTATGTAATTCGATGACGAATCAACGGATGCCGATTATAACTTTGATTTGTAGGAATTTCGGATTTGGATATTTCAAAAAAGACTGTTTTTTCAAACAAAAGATTTTTTCATTAATTAAATCCGAAATTTCAACAAAATCTTTCAATTTCCCGAATATATCGGAAAATGTCCGTACTCCGCGAATTCTAAATCAAAACTGAACAGGCGATTCACACACCGCGATCGAATGAATAATGTATTATGTAATTCGGTTACGAATCAACGGATGACGATTATAACGTTGATTTGTAGAGATTTCGGAATTGGATATTTAAAAAAAGACTGTATTTTCAAAAATATATTATGCCATAAACTTGATCCGAAATTTCAACGATATCTTACAATTTCTTGAATATAACGGAAAACGTCCGTACTCAGCGAATTCTGAATCAAAACTAACCGGGCGATTTACACAACACAATCGAATGAATAATGCATTATGTCATTCGATGACGAATCAACGGATGACAATAATAATGTTGATTTGTAGAGATTCCGGATTTGGATTTTTTCAAAGAGACTGTTTTTTCAAACAATACATTTTTTCAATGACTAAATCCGAGATTTCAAAAGAATCCTACGATTTCCCGAATATATCGGAAAACGTCCGTACTCCGCGAATTCTAAATCAAAACTGACCGGGCGACTAATACATCGTAATCAAATGAATAATGCATTATGTAATTCGATGACGAATCAACGGATGACGATTATAACTTTGATTTGTAGAAATTTCGGATTTGGATATTTTAAAAAAGACTGTATTTTGAAACAATAGATTTTTTCATAAACAAAATCCGAAATTTCGACAAAAACTTACAATTTCCCGAATATATCGGAAAACGTCCGTACTCCGCGAATTCTGAATCAAAACTGACCGGGCGATTAACACAACGTGATCGAATGAATAATGCATCATGTAATTCGATGACGAATCAACGGATGACGATTATATCGTTGATTTGTAGAGATTTCGGATTTGGATATTTTAAAAAAGACTGTATTTTCAAACAGAAGATTTTTTCATTAACTAAATCCGAAATTTCAACAAAATCTTACAATTTCCCGAATATATCGGAAAAGGTCCGTACTCCGCGAATTCTAAATCAAAACTGAACAGGCGATTAACACAACGCGATCGAATGAATAATGGCATTATATAATTCGGTTACGAATCAACGGATGACGATTATATCGTTGATTTGTAGAGATTTCGGATTTGGATATTTTAAAAAAAGACTGTATATTCAAACAGAAGATTTTTTCATTAACTAAATCCGAAATTTCAACAAAATCTTACAATTTCCCGAATATATCGGAAAACGTCCGTACTCCGCGAATTCTAAATAAAAACTGACCAGGCGATTAATACATCGTAATCAAATGAATAATGCATTATGTAATTCGATGACGAATCAACGGATGACGATTATATCGTTGATTTGTAGAGATTTCGGATTTGAATATTTCAAAAAAGACTGTATTTTCAAACAAAAGATTTTTTCATTTACAATCCGAAATTTCAACAAAATCTTATAATTTCCCGAATATATCGTAAAACGTCCGTACTCCGCGAATTCTAAATAAAAACTGACCAGGCGATTAACACATCGTAATAAAATGAATAATGCATTATGTAATTCGATGACGAATCAACGGATGACGATTATATCGTTGATTTGTAGAGATTTCGGATCTGGATTTTTTAAAGAAGACTTTATTTTCAAACAATAGATTTTGCCATAAACTTGATTCGAAATTTCAACAAAATCTTACAATTTCCCGAATTTATCGGAAAACGTCCGTACTCCGCGAATTCTAAATCAAAACTGAACAGGCGATTAACACAACGCGATCGAATGAATAATGGCATTATATAATTCGATTACGAATCAACGGATGACGATTATATCGTTGATTTGTAGAGATTTCGGTTTTGGATATTTTAAAAAAAGACTGTTTATTCAAACAGAAGATTTTTTCATTAACTAAATCCGAAATTTCAACAAAATCTTATAATTTCCCGAATATATCGGAAAATGTCCATACTCCGCGAATTCTAAATCAAAACTGAACAGGCGATTAACACAACGCGATCGAATGAATAATGGCATTATGTGATTCGATCACGAATAAACGGATGACGATTATAACTTTGATTTGTGGAGATTTCGGATTTGAATATTTCAAAAAAGACTGTATTTTCAAACAAAAGATTTTTTCATTAACTAAATCCGAAATTTCAACAAAATCTTACAATTTCCCGAATATATCGGAGAACGTTCGTACTCCACGAATTCTAAATCAAAACCGACCAGGCGATTTAGACAACGCGATCGAATGAATAGTGCATTATGTAATTCGGTGACGAATCAACGGATGACGATTATAACGTTGATTTGTAGAGATTTCGGATTCAGATATTTCAAAGAATACTGTATATTCAAACAATAGATTTTCTCATTAACTGAATCCGAAATTTTAACAAAATCTCACAATTTCCCGAATATATCGGAAAACGTCCGTACTCCGCGAATTCTAAATAAAAACTGACCAGGCGATTAACACATCGTAATCAAATGAATAATGCATTATGTAATTCGATGACGAATCAACGGATGACGATTATATCGTTGATTTGTAGAGATTTCGGATTTGAATATTTCAAAAAAGACTGTATTTTCAAACCAAAGATTTTTTCATTAACTAAATCCGAAATTTCAACAAAATCTTACAATTTCCCGAATATATCGAAGAACGTTCGTACTCCACGAATTCTAAATCAAAACCGACCAGGCGATTAACACAACGTGATCGAATAAATAATGCATTATGTAATTCGATGACGAATCAACAGATGACGATCATAAGGTTCATTTGTAGAGATTTCGGATTCGGATATTTCAAAAAAGACTGTATTTTCAAACAAAAGATTTTGTCATTAACTAAATCCGAAATTTCAACAAAATCTTACAATTTCCCGAATATATCGGAAAATGTCCGTACTCCGCGAATTCTGAATCAAAACTGAACAGGCGATTAACACATCGTAATAAAATGAATAATGCCTTATGTAATTCGATGACGAATCAACGGATGACGATTATATCGTTGATTTGTAGAGATTTCGGATTTGGATATTTTAAAAAAGACTGTATTTTCAAACAGAAGATTTTTTCATTAACTAAATCCGAAATTTCAACAAAATCTTACAATTTCCCGAATATATCGGAAAAGGTCCGTACTCCGCGAATTCTAAATCAAAACTGAACAGGCGATTAACACAACGCGATCGAATGAATAATGGCATTATATAATTCGGTTACGAATCAACGGATGACGATTATATCGTTGATTTGTAGAGATTTCGGATTCAGATATTTCAAAGAATACTGTATATTCAAACAATAGATTTTCTCATTAACTGAATCCGAAATTTTAACAAAATCTCACAATTTCCCGAATATATCGGAAAACGTCCGTACTCCGCGAATTCTAAATAAAAACTGACCAGGCGATTAACACATCGTAATCAAATGAATAATGCATTATGTAATTCGATGACGAATCAACGGATGACGATTATATCGTTGATTTGTAGAGATTTCGGATTTGAATATTTCAAAAAAGACTGTATTTTCAAACCAAAGATTTTTTCATTAACTAAATCCGAAATTTCAACAAAATCTTACAATTTCCCGAATATATCGAAGAACGTTCGTACTCCACGAATTCTAAATCAAAACCGACCAGGCGATTAACACAACGTGATCGAATAAATAATGCATTATGTAATTCGATGACGAATCAACAGATGACGATCATAAGGTTCATTTGTAGAGATTTCGGATTCGGATATTTCAAAAAAGACTGTATTTTCAAACAAAAGATTTTGTCATTAACTAAATCCGAAATTTCAACAAAATCTTACAATTTCCCGAATATATCGGAAAATGTCCGTACTCCGCGAATTCTGAATCAAAACTGAACAGGCGATTAACACATCGTAATAAAATGAATAATGCCTTATGTAATTCGATGACGAATCAACGGATGACGATTATATCGTTGATTTGTAGAGATTTCGGATTTGGATATTTTAAAAAAGACTGTATTTTCAAACAGAAGATTTTTTCATTAACTAAATCCGAAATTTCAACAAAATCTTACAATTTCCCGAATATATCGGAAAAGGTCCGTACTCCGCGAATTCTAAATCAAAACTGAACAGGCGATTAACACAACGCGATCGAATGAATAATGGCATTATATAATTCGGTTACGAATCAACGGATGACGATTATATCGTTGATTTGTAGAGATTTCGGATTTGGATATTTTAAAAAAAGACTGTATATTCAAACAGAAGATTTTTTCATTAACTAAATCCGAAATTTCAACAAAATCTTACAATTTCCCGAATATATCGGAAAACGTCCGTACTCCGCGAATTCTAAATAAAAACTGACCAGGCGATTAATACATCGTAATCAAATGAATAATGCATTATGTAATTCGATGACGAATCAACGGATGACGATTATATCGTTGATTTGTAGAGATTTCGGATTTGAATATTTCAAAAAAGACTGTATTTTCAAACAAAAGATTTTTTCATTTACAATCCGAAATTTCAACAAAATCTTATAATTTCCCGAATATATCGTAAAACGTCCGTACTCCGCGAATTCTAAATAAAAACTGACCAGGCGATTAACACATCGTAATAAAATGAATAATGCATTATGTAATTCGATGACGAATCAACGGATGACGATTATATCGTTGATTTGTAGAGATTTCGGATCTGGATTTTTTAAAGAAGACTTTATTTTCAAACAATAGATTTTGCCATAAACTTGATTCGAAATTTCAACAAAATCTTACAATTTCCCGAATTTATCGGAAAACGTCCGTACTCCGCGAATTCTAAATCAAAACTGAACAGGCGATTAACACAACGCGATCGAATGAATAATGGCATTATATAATTCGATTACGAATCAACGGATGACGATTATATCGTTGATTTGTAGAGATTTCGGTTTTGGATATTTTAAAAAAAGACTGTTTATTCAAACAGAAGATTTTTTCATTAACTAAATCCGAAATTTCAACAAAATCTTATAATTTCCCGAATATATCGGAAAATGTCCATACTCCGCGAATTCTAAATCAAAACTGAACAGGCGATTAACACAACGCGATCGAATGAATAATGGCATTATGTGATTCGATCACGAATAAACGGATGACGATTATAACTTTGATTTGTGGAGATTTCGGATTTGAATATTTCAAAAAAGACTGTATTTTCAAACAAAAGATTTTTTCATTAACTAAATCCGAAATTTCAACAAAATCTTACAATTTCCCGAATATATCGGAGAACGTTCGTACTCCACGAATTCTAAATCAAAACCGACCAGGCGATTTAGACAACGCGATCGAATGAATAGTGCATTATGTAATTCGGTGACGAATCAACGGATGACGATTATAACGTTGATTTGTAGAGATTTCGGATTCAGATATTTCAAAGAATACTGTATATTCAAACAATAGATTTTCTCATTAACTGAATCCGAAATTTTAACAAAATCTCACAATTTCCCGAATATATCGGAAAACGTCCGTACTCCGCGAATTCTAAATAAAAACTGACCAGGCGATTAACACATCGTAATCAAATGAATAATGCATTATGTAATTCGATGACGAATCAACGGATGACGATTATATCGTTGATTTGTAGAGATTTCGGATTTGAATATTTCAAAAAAGACTGTATTTTCAAACCAAAGATTTTTTCATTAACTAAATCCGAAATTTCAACAAAATCTTACAATTTCCCGAATATATCGAAGAACGTTCGTACTCCACGAATTCTAAATCAAAACCGACCAGGCGATTAACACAACGTGATCGAATAAATAATGCATTATGTAATTCGATGACGAATCAACAGATGACGATCATAAGGTTCATTTGTAGAGATTTCGGATTCGGATATTTCAAAAAAGACTGTATTTTCAAACAAAAGATTTTGTCATTAACTAAATCCGAAATTTCAACAAAATCTTACAATTTCCCGAATATATCGGAAAATGTCCGTACTCCGCGAATTCTGAATCAAAACTGAACAGGCGATTAACACATCGTAATAAAATGAATAATGCCTTATGTAATTCGATGACGAATCAACGGATGACGATTATATCGTTGATTTGTAGAGATTTCGGATTTGGATATTTTAAAAAAGACTGTATTTTCAAACAGAAGATTTTTTCATTAACTAAATCCGAAATTTCAACAAAATCTTACAATTTCCCGAATATATCGGAAAAGGTCCGTACTCCGCGAATTCTAAATCAAAACTGAACAGGCGATTAACACAACGCGATCGAATGAATAATGGCATTATATAATTCGGTTACGAATCAACGGATGACGATTATATCGTTGATTTGTAGAGATTTCGGATTTGGATATTTTAAAAAAAGACTGTATATTCAAACAGAAGATTTTTTCATTAACTAAATCCGAAATTTCAACAAAATCTTACAATTTCCCGAATATATCGGAAAACGTCCGTACTCCGCGAATTCTAAATAAAAACTGACCAGGCGATTAATACATCGTAATCAAATGAATAATGCATTATGTAATTCGATGACGAATCAACGGATGACGATTATATCGTTGATTTGTAGAGATTTCGGATTTGAATATTTCAAAAAAGACTGTATTTTCAAACCAAAGATTTTTTCATTAACTAAATCCGAAATTTCAACAAAATCTTACAATTTCCCGAATATATCGGAGAACGTTCGTACTCCACGAATTCTAAATCAAAACCGACCAGGCGATTAACACAACGTGATCGAATAAATAATGCATTATGTAATTCGATGACGAATCAACAGATGACGATCATAAGGTTGATTTGTAGAGATTTCGGATTCGGTTATTTCAAAAAAGACTGTATTTTCAAACAAAAGATTTTGTCATTAACTAAATCCGAAATTTCAACAAAATCTTACAATTTCCCGAATATATCGGAAAATGTCCGTACTCCGCGAATTCTGAATCAAAACTGAACAGGCGAATAACACAACGCGATCGAATGAATAATGGCATTATGTAATTCGGTAACGAATCAACGGATGACGATTATAACGTTGATTTGTAGAGATTTCGGAATTGGGTATTTGAAAAAAGACTGTATTTTCAAACAATAAATTATGCCATAAACTTGATCCGAGATTTCTACAATATCTTACTATTTCCTGAATATAACGGAAAACGTCCGTACTCCGCGAATTCTGAATCAAAACTGACCAGGCGATTTACACAACACGATCGAATGAATAATGCATTATGTAATTCGATGACGAATCAACGGATGACTATAATAATGTTGATTTGTAGAGATTTCGGATTTGGATTTTTCTAAAGAGACTGTTTCTTCAAAAAATACATTTTTTCATTGACTTAATCCGAAATTTCAAAAAAATCCTACAATTTCCCGAATATATCGGAAAACGTCCGTACTCCGCGAATTCTGAATCAAAACTGACCAGACGATTAATACATCGTAATCAAATGAATAATACATTTCGTAATTCGATGACGAATCAACGGATGCCGATTATAACTTTGATTTGTAAAAATTTCGGATTTGGATATTTCGAAAAAGACTGTATTTTCAAACAAAAGATTTTTTCATTAACTTAATCCGAAATTTCAACAAAATCTTACAATTTCCCGAATATATCGGAAAATGTCCGTACTCCGCGAATTCTAAATCAAAACTGAACAGGCGATTCACACACCGCGATCGAATGAATAATGCATTATGTGATTCGGTTACGAATCAACCGATGATGATTATAACGTTGATTTGAAGAGATTTCGGAATTGGATATTTAAAAAAAGACTGTATTTTCAAAAAATATATTATGCCATAAACTTGATCCGGAATTTCAACAATATCTTACAATTTCCTGAATATAACGTAAAACGTCCGTACTCCGCGAATTCTGAATCAAAACTGACCGGGCGGTTTACACAACACGATCGAATGAATAATGCATTATGTAATTCGATGACGAATCAACGGATGACGATTATGACGTTGATTTGTAGAGATTTCGGATTTGGATATTTCAAAGAATACTGTATATTTAAACAATGGATTTTTCATTAACTGAATCCGATATTTCAACAAAATCTTAAAATTTCCCGAATATATCGGAAAACGTCTGTACTTCGCGAATTCTAAATAAAAACTGACCAGGCGATTAACACATCGTAATCAGATGAATTATGCATTATGTAATTCGATGACGATTCAACGGATGACGATTTCGATTTGTAGGGATTTCGGATTTGGATATTTTAAAAAAGACTGTATTTTCAAACAAAAGATTTTTTCATTAACTTAATCCGAAATTTCAACAAAATCTCACAATTTCCCGAATATATCGGAAAACGTCCGTACTCCGCGAATTCTAAATCAAAACTGGCCGGGCGATTAATACATCGTTATCAAATGAATAATGCATTATGTGATTCGATCACGAATAAACGGATGACGATTTCGATTTGTAGAGATTTCGGATTTGGATATTTTAAAAAAGACTTTATTTTGAAACAAAAGATTTTTTCATTAACTAAATCCGAAATTTCGACAAAATCTTAAAATTTTCCGAAAATATCGGAAAACGTCCGTACTTCGCGAATTCTGAATCAAAACTGACCAGGCGATTAACACAACGTGATCGAATGAATAGTGCAATATGTAATTCGATGACGAATCAACGGATGACGATTATAAGATTTGGAGAGATTTCGGATTTGGATATTTTAAAAAAGACTGTATTTTCAAACGAAAAATTTTTCCATTAACTGAATCCGAAATTTCAACCAAATCTTTCAATTTCCCGAATATATCGGAAAACGTCCGTACCTCGCGAATTCTATATCAAAACTGACCAGGCGGTTAACACAAGGTGATCGAATGAATAATGCATTATGAAATTCGATGACGAATCAACGGATGACGATTATAACGCTGATTTGTAGAGATTTCAGATTTGGATATTTTAAAAAAGACTGTATTTTCAAACAAAAGATTTTTTCATTAACTAAATCCGTAATTTCAACAAAATTTTACAATTTCCCGAATATATCGGAAAACGTTCGAATTCCGCGAATTCTAAATCCAAACTGACCAGGCGATTAACAAAACGTGATCGAATGAATTGTGCAATATGTAATTCGATCACGAATAAACGGATGACGATTATAACTTTGATTTGTAGAGATTCCGAATTCGGATATTTTAAAAAAGACTGTATTTTGAAACAATAGATTTTTTCATTAACTAAATCCGAAATTTCGACAAAATATTAAAATTTTCCGAAAATATCGAAAAACGTCCGCACTTCGTTAATTCTGAATCAAAACTGACCAGGCGATTAACACAAGGTGATCGAATGAATAATGCATTATGTAATTCGATGACGAATCAACGGATGACGATTATAAGATTTGTGGAGATTTTGGATTTGGATATTTCAAAAAAGACTGTATTTCCAAACAGAAGATTTTTTCATTAACTAAATCCGAAATTTCAACAAAATTTTACAATTTCCCGAATGTATCGGAAAACGTTCGAACTCCGCGAATTCTAAATCGAAACTGACCGGGCGATTAACACAACGTGATCGAATGAATAGTGCAATATGTAATTCGATGACGAATCAACGGATGACGATTATAAGATTTGTAGAGATTTCGGATTTGGATATTTCAAAAAGACTGTATTTCCAAACAGAAGATTTTTTCATTAACTAAATCCGAAATTTCAACAACAAATCAACACAACGCGATCGAATCAATAATGCATTATGTAATCCGATGACGAATCAACGGATGACGATTATAACGTTGATTTGTAGAGATTTCGGATTTGGATTTTTTTAAAGAGACTGTTTTTTCAAACAATACAATTTCCCGAATATATCGGAGAACGTTCGTACTCCGCGAATTCTAAATCAAAACTGACCGGGCGATTAATACATCGTAATCAAATGAATAATGCATTATGTAATTCGATGACGAATCAACAGATGACGATTATAAGGTTGATTTGTAGAGATTTCGGATTTGGATTTTTTAAGAAGACTGTATTTTCAAACAATAGATTTTGCCATGAACTTGATCCGAAATTTCAACAATATCTCACAATTTCCCGAATATAACGGAGAAGTCCGTACTGCGCGAATTCTGAATCAAAACTGACCGGGCGATTTACACAACACGATCGAATGAATAATGCAATATGTAATTCGATGACGAATCAAAGGATGTTAATAATAACGTTGATTTGTAGTGATTTCGGATTTTTTTTAAGAGACTGTTGTTTCAAAGGATACATTTTTTCATTGACTAAATCCGAAATTTCAACAAAATCCTATAATACAATTTCATGAATATATCGGAAAACGTCCGTACTCTGCGAATTCTAAATCAAAACTGACCGGACGATTAAAACATCGTAATCAAATGAATAATGCATTATGTTATTCGATCACGAATAAACGGATGACGATTATAACTTTGATTTGTGAAGATTTCTGATTTGGATATTTTAAAAAGACTGTATTTTCAAACAAAAGATTTTTTCATTAACTAAATCCGAAATTTCAACAAAATCTTACAATTTCCCGAATATATCGGAAAATGTCCGTACTCCGCGAATTCTAAATCAAAACTGAACAGGCGATTCACACACCGCGATCGAATGAATAATGGCATTATGTAATTCGGTTACGTATCAACGGATGACGATTATAACGTTGATTTGTAGAGATTTCGGAATTGGATATTTGAAAAAAGACTGTATTTTCAAACAATAAATTATGCCATAAACTTGATCCGAGATTTCTACAATATCTTACTATTTCCTGAATATAACGGAAAACGTCCGTACTCCGCGAATTCTGAATAAAAACTGACCAGGCGGTTAACACAAGGTGATCGAATGAATAATGCATTATGTAATTCGATGACGAATCAACGCATGATGATTATAAGGTTGATTTGTAGAGATTTCGGATTTGGATATTTCAAAGAATGCTGTATATTCAAGCAATAGATTTTTTCATTAACTAAATCCGAAATTTCAACAAAATCTTACAATTTCCCGAATATATCGGAAAACGTTCGAACTCCGCGACTTCTAAATCAAAACTGACCGGGCGATTAACACAACGTGATCGAATGAATAGTGCAATATGTAATTCGATGACGAATCAACGGATGACGATTAAAAGATTTGTAGAGATTTCGGATTTGGATATTTTGAAGAAGACTGTATTTTCAAACGAATGATTTTTTAATCAACTAAATCCGAAATTTCAACAAAATCTTACAATTTCCCCAATTTATCGGAAAACGTCCGTACTCCGCGAATTCTAAATAAAAACTGACCAGGCGATCAACACAACGCGATCGAATCAATAATGCATTATGTAATTCGATGACGAATCAACGGATGACGATTATAACGCTGATTTGAAGAGATTTCGGATTTGGATATTTCGAAAAAGACTGTATTTTCAAACAAAAGATTTTTTCATTAACTAAATCCGAAATTTCAACAAAATCTCACAATTCCTCGAATATATCGGAAAACGTCCGTACTCCGCGAATTCTAAATAAAAACTGACCAGGCGGTTAACACAACGCGATCGAATCAATAATGCATTATGTAATCCGATGACGAATCAACGGATGACGATTATAACGTTGATTTGTAGAGATTTCGGATTTGGATTTTTTTAAAGAGACTGTTTTTTCAAACAATACATTTTTTCATTGGCAAAATCCGAAATTTCAACAAAATCCTACAATTTCATGATTATATCGAAAAACGTCCGTACTCCGCGAATTCTGAATAAAAACTGACCAGGCGGTTAACACAAGGTGATCGAATGAATAATGCATTATGTAATTCGATGACGAATCAACGCATGATGATTATAAGGTTGATTTGTAGAGATTTCGGATTTGGATATTTCAAAGAATGCTGTATATTCAAGCAATAGATTTTTTCATTAACTAAATCCGAAATTTCAACAAAATCTTACAATTTCCCGAATATATCGGAAAACGTTCGAACTCCGCGACTTCTAAATCAAAACTGACCGGGCGATTAACACAACGTGATCGAATGAATAGTGCAATATGTAATTCGATGACGAATCAACGGATGACGATTATAAGATTTGTAGAGATTTCGGATTTGGATATTTTGAAGAAGACTGTATTTTCAAACGAATGATTTTTTAATCAACTAAATCCGAAATTTCAACAAAATCTTACAATTTCCCCAATTTATCGGAAAACGTCCGTACTCCGCGAATTCTAAATAAAAACTGACCAGGCGATCAACACAACGCGATCGAATCAATAATGCATTATGTAATTCGATGACGAATCAACGAATGAGGATTATAACGCTGATTTGAAGAGATTTCGGATTTGGATATTTTGAAAAAGACTGTATTTTCAAACAAAAGATTTTTTCATTAACTAAATCCGAAATTTCAACAAAATCTCACAATTTCTCGAATATATCGGAAAACGTCCGTACTCCGCGAATTCTAAATAAAAACTGACCAGGCGGTTAACACAACGCGATCGAATCAATAATGCATTATGTAATCCGATGACGAATCAACGGATGACGATTATAACGCTGATTTGAAGAGATTTCGGATTTGGATATTTTGAAAAAGACTGTATTTTCAAACAAAAGATTTTTTCATTAACTAAATCCGAAATTTCAACAAAATCTTACAATTTCTCGAATATATCGGAAAACGTCCGTACTCCGCGAATTCTAAATAAAAACTGACCAGGCGGTTAACACAAGGTGATCGAATGAATAATGCATTATGTAATTCGATGACGAATCAACGGATGATGATTATAAGGTTGATTTGTAGAAATATCGGATTTGGATTTTTTTAAGAAGACTATATTTTCAAACAATATATTTTACCATGAACTTGATCCGAAATTTCAACAAATTCTTACAATTTTCCGAATATATCGAAAAACGTCCTTACTCCGCGAATTCTAAATCAAATCTGACCAGGCGATTAACACAACGCGATCGAATCAATAATGCATTATGTAATTCGATGACGAATCAACGGATGACGATTATGACGTTGATTTGTAGAGATTTCGGATTTGGATATTTCAAAGATTACTGTATATTTAAACAATGGATTTTTCCTTAACTGAATCCGAAATTTCAACAAAATCTTAAAATTTCCCGAATAAATCGGAAAACTTCTGTACTTCGCGAATTCTAAGTAAAAACTGACCAGGCGATTAACACATCGTAATCAGATGAATAATGCATTATGATGTAATTCGATGACGATTCAGCGGATGACGATTTCGATTTGTAGGGATTTCGGATTTGGATATTTTGAAAAAGACTGTATTTTCAAACGAAAGATTTTTTCATTAACTAAATCCGAAATTTCAACAAAATCTTACAATTTCCCGAATATATCGGAAAAAGTCTGTACTTCGCGAATTCTAGGTAAAAACTGAACAGGCGATTAACACAACGCGATCGAATGAATAATGCATTATGTAATTCGGTTACGGATCAACGGATGACGATTATAACGTTGATTTGTAGAGATTTCGGAATTTGATATTTGAAAAAAGACTGTATTTGCAAACAATATATTATGCCATAAACTTGATCCGAAATTTCGACAATATCTTACTATTTCCTGAATATAACGGAAAACGTCAGTACTCCACGAATTCTGAATCAAAACTGACCGGGCGATTTACACAACACGATCGAATGAATAATGCATTATGTAATTCGATGACGAATCAACGGATGACAATAATAATGTTGATTTGTAGAGATTTCGGATTTGGATTTTTCTAAAGAGACTGTTTTTTCAAACAATACATTTTTTCATTGACTAAATCCGAAATTTCAAAAAAATCCTACAATTTCCCGAATATATCGGAAAACGTCCGTACTCCGCGAATTCTGAATCAAAACTGACCGGGCGATTAATACATCGTAATCAAATGAATAATGCATTATGTAATTCGATGACGAATCAACAGATGCCGATTATAACTTTGATTTGTAGAAATTTCGGATTTGGATATTTCAAAAAAAAAATGTATTTTCAAAGAAAAGATTTTTTCAATAACTAAATCCGAAATTTCAACAAAATCTTAAAATTTTCCGAAAATATCGAAAAACGTTCGTACTTCGTTAATTCTGAATCAAAACTGACCAGGCGATTAACATAACGTGATCGAATGAATAATGCATCATGTAATTCGATGACGAATCAACAGATGACGATTATAAGGTTGATTTGTAGAGATTTCGGAATTGAATATTTAAAAAAAGACTGTATTTTCAAAAAATATATAATGCCATAAACTTGATCCGAAATTTCAACAAAATCTTACAATTTCCTGAATATATCGGAAAACGTCCGTACCCCGCGAATTCTAAATCAAAACTGGCCGGGCGATTAATACATCGTAATCAAATGAATGATGCATTATGTGATTCGATCACGAATAAACGGATGACGACTATAACTTTGATTTGTGGAGATTTCGGATTCGGATATTTTAAAAAAGACTGTATTTTGAAACAATAGATTTTTTCATTAACTAAATACGAAATTTCGACAAAATCTTAAAATTTTACGAAAATATCGAAAAACGTCCGTATATATATATATTCTTTTGAATGTCAGCAATACATTTTTAGTTATCAAACAATAAAGCATATGTATGAGTTTTACCAAAGGTTAGTGTAACGGGGTACCATACAATTTGGAGTATGATACAAGAGCTTAGGGAAAAACCTCAGTAAAAAAAACCCTGTCTCCCCGTTAGTAGTGTAGTGATGTCAAGTTTGTTTACAGAATAAGCTTTTAATACTGAAGGGCTTCTTTTCCATTGATATGAAAATTTCTGTATCATCTTCCCATTCGAAATAATATCTGAAACAAAGAAACAGAGCAGAAAACGAGAAAAAAAGTGAATACTAAAGCTTTCATCAAGACTCATTCGTTAATTCTGAATCAAAACTGACCAGGCGATTAACACAACGTGATCGAATGAATAATGCATCATGTAATTCGATGACGAATCAACAGATGACGATTATAAGGTTGATTTGTAGAGATTTCAGATTTGGATATTTCAAAAAAGACTGTATTTTCAAACGAAAGATTTTGTCATTAACTGAATCCGAAATTTCAACAAAATCCTTCAATTTCCCGAATATATCGGAAAACGTCCGTACCCCGCGAATTCTATATCAAAACTGACCAGGCGGTTAACACAAGGTGATCGAATGAATAATGCATTATGCAATTCGATGACGAATCACCGAATGACGATTATAACGCTGATTTGTAGAGATTTCGGATTTGGATTTTTTAAAAAAGACTGTATTTTCAAACAAAAGATTTTTTCATTAACTAAATCCGAAATTTCAACAAAATCTCACAATTTCCCGAATATATCGGAAAACGTCCGTACTCCGCGAATTCTAAATAAAAACTGACCAGGCGGTTAACACAAGGTGATCGAATGAATAATGCATTATGTAATTCGATGACGAATCAACGGATGATGATTATAAGGTTGATTTGTAGAAATTTCGGATTTGGATTGTTTTAAGAAGACTATGTTTTCAAACAATAGATTTTACCATGAACTTGATCCGAAATTTCAAGAAATTCTTACAATTTTCCGAATATATCGAAAAACGTCCGTACTCCGCGAATTCTAAATCAAATCTGACCAGGCGATTAACACAACGCGATCGAATCAATAATGCATTATGTAATTCGATGACGAATCAACGGATGACGATTATGACGTTGATTTGTAGAGATTTCGGATTTGGATATTTCAAAGAATACTGTATATTTAAACAATGGATTTTTCATTAACTGAATCGGAAATTTCAACAAAATCTTACAATTTCTCGAATATATCGGAAAACGTCCGTACTCCGCGAATTCTAAATAAAAACTGACCAGGCGGTTAACACAACGCGATCGAATCAATAATGCATCACGTAATTCGATGACGAATCAACGGATGACGATTATAACGCTGATTTGTAGAGATTTTGGATTTGGATATTTCAAAAAAGACTGTAATTTCAAACAAAGATTCTTTCATTAACTAAATCCGTAATTTCAACAAAATTTTACAATTTCCCGAATATATCGGAAAACGTCTGTACTTCGCGAATTCTATATCAAAACTGACCATGCGATTAACACAACGCGATCGAATCAATAATGCATTACGTAATTCGATGACGAATCAACGGATGACGATTATAACGCTGATTTGAAGAGATTTCGGATTTGGATATTTCAAAAAAGACTGTATTTTAAAACAAAAGATTTTTTCATTAACTAAATCCGAAATTTCAACAAAATCTTACAATTTCCCGAATTCATCGGAAAACGTCCGTACTCCGCGAATTCTAAATAAAAACTGACCAGGCGGTTAACACAAGCTGATCGAATGAATAATGCATTATGTAATTCGATGACGAATCGACGGATGACGATTATAACGCTGATTTGTAGAGATTTTGGATTTGGATATTTCAAAAAAGACTGTATTTTCAAACAAAGATTCTTTCATTAACTAAATCCGTAATTTCAACAAAATTTTACAATTTCCCGAATATATCGGAAAACGTTCGAACTCCGCGAATTCTAAATCAAAACTGACCAGGCGATTAACAAAACGTGATCGAATGAATAGTGCAATATGTAATTCGATGACGAATCAACGGATGACGATTATAAGATTTGTAGAGATTTCGGATTTGGATATTTTAAGGAAGACTGTATTTTCAAACAAATGATTTTTTCATTAACTAAATCCGAAATTTCAACAAAATCTTACAATTTCCCGAATTTATCGGAAAACGTCCGTACTCCGCGAATTCTAAATAAAAACTGACCAGGCGGTTAACACAAGCTGATCGAATGAATAATGCATTATGTAATTCGATGACGAATCGACGGATGACGATTATAACGCTGATTTGTAGAGATTTTGGATTTGGATATTTCAAAAAAGACTGTATTTTCAAACAAAGATTCTTTCATTAACTAAATCCGTAATTTCAACAAAATTTTACAATTTCCCGAATATATCGGAAAACGTTCGAACTCCGCGAATTCTAAATAAAAACTGACCAGGCGATTAACACAACGCGATCGAATCAATAATGCATTATGTAATTCGATGACGAATCAACGGATGACGATTAAAACGCTGATTTGAAGAGATTTCGGATTTGGATATTTCAAAAGAGACTGTATTTTAAAACAAAAGATTTTTTCATTAACTAAATCCGAAATTTCAACAAAATCTTACAATTTCTCGAATATATCGGAAAACGTCCGTACTCCGCGAATTCTAAATAAAAACTGACCAGGCGGTTAACACAAGCTGATCGAATGAATAATGCATTACGTAATTCGATGACGAATCAACGGATGACGATTATAACGCTGATTTGAAGAGATTTCGGATTTGGATATTTCAAAAAAGACTGTATTTTAAAACAAAAGATTTTTTCATTAATTAAATCCGAAATTTCAACAAACTCTTACAATTTCCCGAATATATCGGAAAACGTCGGTACTCCGCGAATTCTAAATCAAAACTGACCAGGCGATTAACACAACGCGATCGAATCAATAATGCATTATGTAATTCGATGACGAATCAACGGATGACGATTATAACGCTGATTTGAAGAGATTTCGGATTTGGATATTTCAAAAAAGACTGTATTTTAAAACAAAAGATTTTTTCATTAACTAAATCCGAAATTTCAACAAAATCTTACAATTTCTCGAATATATCGGAAAACGTCCGTACTCCGCGAATTCTAAATGAAACTGACCAGGCGGTCAACACAAGGTGATCGAATGAATAATGCATTATGTAATTCGATGACGAATCAACGGATGATGATTATAAGGTTGATTTGTAGAGATTTCGGATTTGGATATTTCAAAGAATGCTGTATATTCAAACAATAGGTTCTTTCATTAACTATATCCGAAATTTCAACAAAATCTTACAATTTCCCGAATATATCGGAAAACGTTCGAACTCCGCGAATTCTAAATCAAAACTGACCAGGCGATTAACAAAACGTGATCGAATGAATAGTGCAATATGTAATTCGATGACGAATCAACGGATGACGATTATAAGATTTGTAGAGATTTCGGATTTGGATATTTTAAAGAAGACTGTATTTTCAAACAAATGATTTTTTCATTAACTAAATCCGAAATTTCAACAAAATCTTACAATTTCCCGAATTTATCGGAAAACGTCCGTACCCCGCGAAGTCTATATCAAAACTGACCAGGCGATTAACACATCGTAATCAAATGAATAATGCATTATGTAATTCGATGACGAATCAACGGATGACGATTATATCGTTGATTTGGAGAGATTTCGGATTTGGATATTTTAAAGAAGACTGTATTTTCAAACGAATGATTTTTTCATTAACTAAATCCGAAATTTCAACAAAATCTTACAATTTCCCGAATTTATCTGAAAACGTCCGTACTCCGCGAATTCTAAATAAAAACTGACCAGGCGATTAACACAACGCGATCGAATCAATAATGCATTATGTAATTCGATGACGAATCAACGGATGACGATTAAAACGCTGATTTGAAGAGATTTCGGATTTGGATATTTCAAAAAAGACTGTATTTTAAAACAAAAGATTTTTTCATTAACTAAATCCGAAATTTCAACAAAATCTTACAATTTCTCGAACATATCGGAAAACGTCCGTACTCCGCGAATTCTAAATAAAAACTGACCAGGCGGTTAACACAAGCTGATCAAATGAATAATGCATTATGTAATTCGATGACGAATCAACGGATGACGATTATATCGTTGATTTGGAGAGATTTAGGATTTGGATATTTTAAAAAAGACTGTATCTTCAAACAGAAGATTTTTTCATTAACTGAATCCGAAATTTCAACAAAATCTCACAATTTTCCGAATATATCGGTAAACGTCGGTACTCCGCGAATTCTAAATCAAAACTGACCAGGCGATTAACACAACGCGATCGAATCAATAATGCATTATGTAATTCGATGACGAATCAACGGATGACAATAATAATGTTGAATTTTAGAGATTTCGGATCTGGATTTTTCTAAAGAGACTGTTTTTTCAAACAATACATTTTTTCATTGACTAAATCCGAGATTTCGAAAAAATCCTACAATTTCCCGAATATATCGGAAAACGTCCGTACTCCGCGAATTCTAAATCAAAACTGACCGGGCGATTAATACATCGTAATCAAATGAATAATGCATTATGTAATTCGATGACGAATCAACGGATGACGATTATAACTTTGATTTGTAGAACTTTCGGATTTGGATATTTTAAAAAAGACTGTATTATAAAACAATAGAATTTTTCATGAAATAAATCCGAAATTTCGACAAAATCTCACAATTTTCCGAATATATCGGAAAACGTCGGTACTCCGCGAATTCTAAATCAAAACTGACCAGGCGATTAACACAACGCGATCGAATCAATATTGCATTATGTAATTCGACGACGAATAAACGGATGACGATTATAACGTTGATTTGTAGAGATTTCGGATTTGGATATTTCAAAGAATGCTGTATATTCAAACAAAAGATTTTTTCATTAACTAAATCCAAAATTTCAACAAAATCTTACAATTTCCCGAATATATCGGAAAACGTCCGTACTCCGCGAATTCTAATTAAAAACTGACCAGGCGATTAACACAACGTGATCGACTGAATAATGCATTATGTAATTCGATTACGAATCAACGGATGATGATTATAAGGTTGTTTTGTAGAGATTTCGGATTTGGATATTTTAAAAAATACTGTATTTTCAAACAAAAGATTTTTTCATTAACCTAATCCGAAATTTCAACAAAATCTTACAATTTCCCGAATATATCGGAAAATGTCCGTACTCCGCGAATTCTAAATCGAAACTGAACAGGCGATTAACACAACGCGATCGAATGAATAATGGCATTATGTAATTCGGTTACGAATCAACGGATGACGATTATAACGTTGATTTGTAGAGATTTCGGAATTGGATATTTGAAAAAAGACTGTATTTTCAAACAATAAATTATGCCATAAACTTGATCCGAAATTTCTACAATATCTTACGATTTCCTGAATATAACGGAAAACGTCCGTACTCCGCGAATTCTGAATCAAAAATCACCGGGCGATTTACACAACACGATCGAATCGATAATGCATTATGTAATTCGATGACGAATCAACGGATGACGATTATGACGTTGATTTGTAGAGATTTCGGATTCAGCTATTTCAAAGAATGCTGTATATTCAAACAATAGATTTTTTCATTAACTAAATCCAAAATTTCAACAAAATTTTACAATTTCCCGAATATATCGGAAAACGTCTGTACTTCGCGAATTCTGAATAAAAACTGACCAGGCGATAAACACATCGTAATCAAATGAATAATGCATTATGTTATTCGATGACGAATCAACGGATGACGATTATATCGTTGATTTGTAGATTTCGGATTTGGATATTTTAAAAAAGACTGTATTTTCAAACAGAAGATTTTTTCATTAACTAAATCCGAAAGTTCAACAAAATCTCACAATTTCCCGAATATATCGGAAAACGCCCGTACCCCGCGAATTCTATATCAAAACTGACCGGGCGATTCACACAACACGATCGAATCAATATTGCATTATGTAATTCGATGACGAATCAACGGATGACGATTATGACGTTGATTTGTAGAGATTTCGGATTCAGATATTTCAAAGAATACTGTATATTCAAACAATAGATTTTTTCATTAACTGAATCCGAAATTTCAACAAAATCTTACAATTGCCCGAATATATCGGAAAACGTCCGTACTCCGCGAATTCTAAATAAAAACTGACCAGGCGATTAACACATCGGAATCAAATGAATAATGCAATATGTAATTCGATGACGATTCAACGAATAACGATTCCGATTTGTAGAGATTTCGGATTTGGATAATTTAAAAAAGACTGTATTTTCAAACAAAAGATTTCTTCATTAACCAAATCCGAAATTTCAACAAAATCTTACAATTTCCCGAATATATCGGAAAACGTCCGTACCCCGCGAATTCTATATCAAAACTGACCGGGCGATTCACACAACACGATCGAATCAATAATGCATTATGTAATTCGATGACGAATCAACGGATGACGATTATGACGTTGATTTGTAGAGATTTCGGATTCAGATATTTCAAAGAATACTGTATATTCAAACAATAGATTTTTTCATTAACTGAATCCGAAATTTCAACAAAATCTTACAATTTCCCGAATATATCGGAAAACGTCCGTACTCCGCGAATTCTAAATAAAAACTGACCAGGCGATTAACACATCGGAATCAAATGAATAATGCAATATGTAATTCGATGACGAATCAACGGATGACGATTATATCGTTGATTTGTAGAGATTTCGGATTTGGATATTTCAAAAAAGACTGTATTTTCAAACAGAAGATTTTTTCATTAACTAAATCCGAAAGTTCAACAAAATCTTAAAATTTTCCGAAAATATCGGAAAACGTCCGTACTTCGCGAATTCTGAATCAAAACTGACCAGGCGATTAACACAACGTGATCGAATGAATAATGCATCATGTAATTCGATGACGAATCAACAGATGACAATTATAAGGTTGATTTGTAGAGATTTCGGATTTGGATATTTCAAGAAAGACTGTATCTTCAAACGAAAGATTTTGTCATTAACTGAATCCGAAATTTCAACAAAATTTTACAATTTCCCGAATATATCGGAAAACGTCTGTACTTCGCGAATTCTAAGTAAAAACTGACCAGGCGATTAACACATCGTAATCAGATGAATAATGCATTATGTAATTCGATGACGATTCAACGGATAACGATTTCGATTTGTAGAGATTTCGGATTTGGATAATTTAAAAAAGACTGTATTTTCAAACAAAAGATTTTTTCATTAAATTAATCCGAAATTTCAACAAAATCTTACAATTTCCCGAATATATCGGAAAACGTCCGTACTTCGCGAATTCTAAATAAAAACTGACCAGGCGGTTAACACAAGGTGATCGAATGAATAATGCATTATGTAATTCGATGACGAATCAACGGATGATGATAATAAGGTTGATTTGTAGAGATTTCGGATTTGGATATTACAAAGAATGCTGTATTTTCAAACAATAGATTTTTTCATTAACTAAATCCGAAATTTCAACAAAATCTTACAATTTCCCGAATATATCGGAAAACGTCCGTACTCCGCGAATTCTAAATAAAAACTGACCAGGCGGTTAACACAAGGTGATCGAATGAATAATGCATTATGTAATTCGATGACGAATCAACGGATGATGATTAAAAGGTTGATTTGTAGAGATTTCGGATTTGGATATTACAAAGAATGCTGTATTTTCAAACAATAGATTTTTTCATTAACTAAATCCGAAATTTCAACAAAATCTTACAATTTCCCGAATATATCGGAAAACGTCCGTACTCCGCGAATTCTAAATAAAAACTGACCAGGCGGTTAACACAAGGTGATCGAATGAATAATGCATTATGTAATTCGATGACGAATCAACGGATGACGATTATAACGCTGATTTGTAGAGATTTTGGATTTGGATATTTTAAAAAAGACTGTATTCTCAAACAAAAGATTTTTTCATTAACTGAATCCGAAATTTCAACAAAATCTTACAATTTAACGAATATATCGGAAAACGTCCGTACTCCGCGAATTCTAAATAAAAACTGACCAGGCGGTTAACACAAGGTGATCGAATGAATAATGCATTATGTAATTCGATGACGAATCGACGGATGACGATTATAACGCTGATTTGTAGAGATTTCGGATTTGGATATTTTAAAAAAGACTGTATTTTCAAACAAAAGCTTTTTTCATTAACTAAATCCGAAATTTCAACAAAATTTCACAATTTCACGAATATATCGGAAAACGTTCAAACTCCGCGAATTCTAAATCAAAACTGACCGGGCGATTAACACAACGTGATCGAATGAATAGTGCAATATGTTATTCGATGACGAATCAACGGATGACGATTATAAGATTTGTAGAGATTTCGGTTTTGGATATTTCAAAGAAGACTGTATTTTCAAACGAATGATTTTTTCATTAACTAAATCCGAAATTTCAACAAAATCTTACAATTTCCCGAATTTATCGAAAAACGTTCAAACTCCGCGAATTCTAAATCAAAACTGACCGGGCGATTAACACAACGTGATCGAATGAATAGTGCAATATGTAATTCGATGACGAATCAACGGATGACGATTATAACGTTGATTTGTAGAGATTTCGGATTTGGATATTTCGAAGAATACTGTATATTCAAACAATAGATTTTTTCATAAACTCAATCCGAAATTTCAACAAAATTTTACAATTTCCCGAATATATCGGAAAACGTCTTTACTTCGCGAATTCTAAGTAAAAACTGACCAGGCGATTAACACATCGTAATCAGATGAATAATGCATTATGTAATTCGATGACGATTCAACGAATAACGATTTCGATTTGTAGAGATTTCGGATTTGGATAATTTAAAAAAGACTGTATTTTCAAACAAAAGATTTCTTCATTAACCAAATCCGAAATTTCAACAAAATCTTACAATTTCCCGAATATATCGGAAAACGTCCGTACCCCGCGAATTCTATATCAAAACTGACCAGGCGATTAACACAACGCGATCGAATCAATAATGCATTATGTAATTCGATGACGAATCAACGGATGACGATTATAACGTTGATTTGTAGAGATTTCAGATTTGGATATTTCAAAGAATGCTGTATATTCAAACAATAGATTTTTTCATTAAATTAATCGGAAATTTCAACAAAATCTTACAATTTCCCGAATATATCGGAAAACGTCCGTACTCCGCGAATTCTGAATAAAAACTGACCAGGCGATTAACACAACCTGATCGACTGAATAATGCATTATGTAATTCGATTACGAATCAACGGATGATGATTATAAGGTTGTTTTGTAGAGATTTCGGATTTGGATATTTTAAAAAATACTGTATTTTCAAACAAAAGATTTTTTCATTAACCTAATCCGAAATTTCAACAAAATCTTACAATTTCCCGAATATATCGGAAAATGTCCGTACTCCGCGAATTCTAAATAAAAACTGACCAGGCGATTAACCCATCGGAATCAAATGAATAATGCAATATGTAATTCGATGACGAATCAACGGATGACGATTATATCGTTGATTTGTAGAGATTTCGGATTTGGATATTTCAAAAAAGACTGTATTTTCAAACAGAAGATTTTTTCATTAACTAAATCCGAAAGTTCAACAAAATCTTAAAATTTTCCGAAAATATCGGAAAACGTCCGTACTTCGCGAATTCTGAATCAAAACTGACCAGGCGATTAACACAACGTGATCGAATGAATAATGCATCATGTAATTCGATGACGAATCAACAGATGACAATTATAAGGTTGATTTGTAGAGATTTCGGATTTGGATATTTCAAGAAAGACTGTATCTTCAAACGAAAGATTTTGTCATTAACTGAATCCGAAATTTCAACAAAATTTTACAATTTCCCGAATATATCGGAAAACGTCTGTACTTCGCGAATTCTAAGTAAAAACTGACCAGGCGATTAACACATCGTAATCAGATGAATAATGCATTATGTAATTCGATGACGATTCAACGGATAACGATTTCGATTTGTAGAGATTTCGGATTTGGATAATTTAAAAAAGACTGTATTTTCAAACAAAAGATTTTTTCATTAAATTAATCCGAAATTTCAACAAAATCTTACAATTTCCCGAATATATCGGAAAACGTCCGTACTTCGCGAATTCTAAATAAAAACTGACCAGGCGGTTAACACAAGGTGATCGAATGAATAATGCATTATGTAATTCGATGACGAATCAACGGATGATGATTATAAGGTTGATTTGTAGAGATTTCGGATTTGGATATTACAAAGAATGCTGTATTTTCAAACAATAGATTTTTTCATTAACTAAATCCGAAATTTCAACAAAATCTTACAATTTCCCGAATATATCGGAAAACGTCCGTACTCCGCGAATTCTAAATAAAAACTGACCAGGCGGTTAACACAAGGTGATCGAATGAATAATGCATTATGTAATTCGATGACGAATCAACGGATGATGATTAAAAGGTTGATTTGTAGAGATTTCGGATTTGGATATTACAAAGAATGCTGTATTTTCAAACAATAGATTTTTTCATTAACTAAATCCGAAATTTCAACAAAATCTTACAATTTCCCGAATATATCGGAAAACGTCCGTACTCCGCGAATTCTAAATAAAAACTGACCAGGCGGTTAACACAAGGTGATCGAATGAATAATGCATTATGTAATTCGATGACGAATCAACGGATGACGATTATAACGCTGATTTGTAGAGATTTTGGATTTGGATATTTTAAAAAAGACTGTATTCTCAAACAAAAGATTTTTTCATTAACTAAATCCGAAATTTCAACAAAATCTTACAATTTAACGAATATATCGGAAAACGTCCGTACTCCGCGAATTCTAAATAAAAACTGACCAGGCGGTTAACACAAGGTGATCGAATGAATAATGCATTATGTAATTCGATGACGAATCGACGGATGACGATTATAACGCTGATTTGTAGAGATTTCGGATTTGGATATTTTAAAAAAGACTGTATTTTCAAACAAAAGCTTTTTTCATTAACTTAATCCGAAATTTCAACAAAATTTCACAATTTCACGAATATATCGGAAAACGTTCAAACTCCGCGAATTCTAAATCAAAACTGACCGGGCGATTAACACAACGTGATCGAATGAATAGTGCAATATGTTATTCGATGACGAATCAACGGATGACGATTATAAGATTTGTAGAGATTTCGGTTTTGGATATTTCAAAGAAGACTGTATTTTCAAACGAATGATTTTTTCATTAACTAAATCCGAAATTTCAACAAAATCTTACAATTTCCCGAATTTATCGAAAAACGTTCAAACTCCGCGAATTCTAAATCAAAACTGACCGGGCGATTAACACAACGTGATCGAATGAATAGTGCAATATGTAATTCGATGACGAATCAACGGATGACGATTATAACGTTGATTTGTAGAGATTTCGGATTTGGATATTTCGAAGAATACTGTATATTCAAACAATAGATTTTTTCATAAACTCAATCCGAAATTTCAACAAAATTTTACAATTTCCCGAATATATCGGAAAACGTCTTTACTTCGCGAATTCTAAGTAAAAACTGACCAGGCGATTAACACATCGTAATCAGATGAATAATGCATTATGTAATTCGATGACGATTCAACGAATAACGATTTCGATTTGTAGAGATTTCGGATTTGGATAATTTAAAAAAGACTGTATTTTCAAACAAAAGATTTCTTCATTAACCAAATCCGAAATTTCAACAAAATCTTACAATTTCCCGAATATATCGGAAAACGTCCGTACCCCGCGAATTCTATATCAAAACTGACCAGGCGATTAACACAACGCGATCGAATCAATAATGCATTATGTAATTCGATGACGAATCAACGGATGACGATTATAACGTTGATTTGTAGAGATTTCAGATTTGGATATTTCAAAGAATGCTGTATATTCAAACAATAGATTTTTTCATTAAATTAATCGGAAATTTCAACAAAATCTTACAATTTCCCGAATATATCGGAAAACGTCCGTACTCCGCGAATTCTGAATAAAAACTGACCAGGCGATTAACACAACCTGATCGAATGAATAGTGCAATATGTAATTCGATGACGAATCAACGGATGACGATTATAAGATTTGTAGTGATTTCAGATTTGGATATTTTAAAGAAGACTGTATTTTCAAACAATAGATTTTGCCATAAACTTGATCCGAAATTTCAACAAAATTTACAATTTCCTGGATTTATCGGAAAACGTCTGTACTCCGTGAATTCTGAATCAAAACTGACCGGGCGATTAACACAACGTGACCGAATGAATAATGCATTATGTAATTCGATGACGAATCAACGGATGATGATTGTTAGAATTTGAGTTGAGTTATTATCTTAGATTTTTGTATCATTGTTGCATTTACATTAGGATCATAGTTGATAGTTTGAAATGAAAAAGGGAGCGTTGACATTATATATGACAGAAAATAAAGACAAAAAAGACGTCCGACTTTTTAATTAAAAGACTTTAGAGTTCAGTAGACCAAGAACTGAACATTTGGTGACCCCGACGTGATCATGAACGGCAAAGAAAGACCTCAGAGAAGTGGAGCTGGAATTCGCAAAACTTTATCCCAAGACTTCGTGTGGCCCGACAGTTTCGGCAGAAAAGAAGATTTAGGACAGAAAAAAGACACGATAGTGGGAAATGAGCCTTCCAGAGACCAAGCAGAGACAAGTGAGGTGATTAAAAGACCAAAGTCGATTGCATCAATGAAAAGTAAGTCAATGAGTAGAGAGAGCTTAAGAACGTCCAAGACTCTAAGCATTAATGTAGCCAGAAGAAGAATTAATTTGGAAACTGAAAGAAAAAGGCAGGAAATAGAGATGAAGAAACTGGAGATTGAAAATGCTTTGAGACTGTTAAATCTGGAAGAAGAATTAGTACAAGACGAAGATGCTTCAGGAAAAGAAGAATTAGATGAAGAAGAGGGCAGGCACAGTGAAAAAAAATACTATAACAATACAATGATAAATCAATGGGTTGAAAGAAAACAAGAAGAGATTGATGATGACACAGAAAAGTACATTAACACATTCCCACAGCAATGTGATCCAAGTGTTAAGATGTTGTGTGAGACCGTTAATGAGGTACTCCATTCGGTGAATAATACAGTTCTACAGAATATAAGACCAGAGGAACGTGAGTTTTCAGAATTTATCTGCTTTGATGGGAATCCCCTGGATTGGCCAGTTTTTATTCGTCAATTTCGTAACTTAACCGAGTCAAGTCGTTATTCAGCAGACGAAATTGTTTTCAAACTTCAAAAATGTTTGAAAGGCCCTGCAAAGGCAGCAGTTGCGGGTATAATGTTGACTTCTGATGTGGCCAAAATTATTGCAACTTTAGAAACTCGTTTTGGCCGACCTGATGTAATTATAGAGATGCTACTGTCCAAAATAAGAGTAATACAACCAATAAAAGACACAAATTTGGAAAAATTGATACACTTCTCGACCGAAGTCACTAATATCGTAACCATAATGAAATCTCTGCATTCTATTGGTCATTTACAGAATCCACAATTACAAAGAGATTTAGTGAGTAAACTGCCAGACGAGTTGAAAATCAAATGGGGTGAAGTAATAATTCAAAAGAAAAGACAAAATTGTGAAACCAATCTTGAAGATTTTGCTAATTGGTTGGCTACTTTTTCAGAGGCAGCTTGTCAAGTAAGTGTTACTAGCTTTTCTGCACATTGGGATAGATCTAAATTTCCCTGGGACAAAACGAGATCGTCTTTCTACAATGGAAGAAGTACAGAAAGAGTGTTCACTCTTCATGATGGAAGAGTTCTTAAATGCAATTATTGTGAAGAGCCCGCCCATGATGACAATTGTCCAAAAATGGAAATGGATGATATGGAAAGTAGATGGAAGGTTGTAAGATCGAAAAAATTATGTTTTTCTTGCCTCAAGAGAAATCATCAAAAACTCAGGTGTAGAAACAAAAAAATTTGTGGAAAGAATGGATGCAAACTGTCTCATCATTCACTTCTTCATAATGAAATCAAGAAATCAAGTGAAAACCCGATAGTATCAGAACCCGTATCTACGAATATTGTTGGTATGGTGAGAAGTGAAACTACAGTTTTATTGCGGTTCGTTCCACTCAAAATTCATGGTCGAAACGGAACTCTCAAAATTTATGCTTTGTGTGATGAAGGCTCAACAGTTACACTCTTACATGACAAGATAGCCGATCAAATTGGAATACTGGGTGAAAAACAGCCATTATGTTTACAATGGACCAATGATGACGTGATAAAGGAAGAAAATTCTACTCGACTAGACATAAACATATCAAGAATCGACAATGATGACACCTTTCTACTAAGAGGGGTTCGCACAGTTTCGAATTTATCGCTTCCTGAACAATCTTTCAATTTACATGACCATCAATATTTGGAAGGTATTCCTATTGAGAGTTATACGAAAGTGAAACCTGTTATGATCATTGGTCAGGACAACATCGATTTGATTATACCCAGGCGTATCCAATCTACACCAACAAACTCAATTGTTGCTTCTAAATCTAAATTAGGTTGGTCTGTACATGGACCAATCCAATCAGACATACAAAATAGATCGGGATATCACATTTTTCATATATGTGACGAAAGAGAACCTGAACAAGATTTGAAGGATATCATGGAAAAATTCTACACTACAGAATCTTTTGGAACAATTCCTGTTTCTAAATTTGAAGTAAATGAGGAAGATACCAGAGCCAACGAAATAATGAATAGAACAATAAAACAAGTTGGCGAGAGATATGAAATAGGATTGCTATGGAAGAATGATGAATGCAAAATGCCAAATAGTTATGCTACAGCCATGCAAAGATTAAATTGTACTGAAAGGAAATGTTTGAAAGATAAATATTTAGCTGATGAATATTGTGCCAAATTTGAAGATCACGTGAGAAAAAACTATCTACGAAAGCTATCAGTAGAAGAGATTAAAAATTGTGGTCCTCGCACATGGTACCTACCGCACTTTGCAGTGATAAATCGAAATAAGAAAAAGGTAAGAGTGGTCTTCGATGCAGCAGCAAAATCCAATGGTATCAGTCTGAATGACATGCTGCTGACTGGACCTCATCAAATGAATTCTCTTGGAGCTATCTTGCTGAAATTTCGTCAGAAAAAGATCGCCTTTTGTGGTGACGTGAGGGAAATGTTCCACAGAGTACTGATACGTGAAGAAGACAGATACTCACAACGCATTTTATGGAGAAATTTAGAAAATTACAGAGAACCAGATGTTTACCACGTAAACGTTATGACATTTGGAGCAAAATGTTCGCCAGCCTGTGCACAGTTTGTTAAGAATTATAATGCGAAAAATTATTCCGAAGGAGAAATTCAAAAGGCTATTCTTGAAAAATTTTATGTGGATGACTACTTAGATTCAGCTGATGATGAAAAGGAAGCCCTAGATGGAGTTAAAAACACCATGCAGATTGCTGGCTTTGAAGTAGTTAGCTGGATATCAAATTCCGTTTCTCTGATGAGTTTAGTAACCGAAAGAACCCAGAATGTTCGGGAAGATTCTGAAGAAAAATCAGAACATCGAGTTTAGGAATTTTGTGGAATTTCAGAACTGATGAATTCACATTCAAAATTGATTTCAGTAAATATGAAAACTTACGGCCAACCAAGAGGAATGTTTTAAAGTCGATTATGACATTATTTGATCCCATGGGATTCATATCGCATTTTATTGTTAAAGGAAAGATTTTAATGCAACAAATATGGAAAGCTAAAATTGAATGGGATCAGGAATTACCAGAAAATTTCAAAATAACTTGGAGAAAAATGATAGAAAATTTCAAATTGATAAATAATTTTAAATTCCAAAGATGTTACAGTGTAAACATACCAAATGCTGAAAACATAGAGCTACACACATTCTCAGAAAGCAGTAAAGAAGCCTTTGCAGCGATCTCCTATCTCAGAGTAGAGTCAGGAGACAAAATAGATACAATGATAGTAATTTCTAGGACTAGGGTTGCCCCAATGAAAGAATTATCTATACCACGGCTTGAACTACAAGGTGCAATCCTAGGAAGCAGAATAGCTGCAAGTGTAACTAGATCTTTAGAAATACCAATCAATCGAGTTTGTTTTTGGACAGATTCAATGTGTGTACTTGGATGGATAAGAGATAAATCGAACAAATACAAACAGTTTGTTTCCAATCGAGTTGCAGAAATTAGAGCTTCGAGTGATGTGGATCAGTGGAGATGGGTTCCTACAAGTGAAAATCCTGCAGACTTAGCTACACGACAGGCACCTACCAAACCAGACATGGAGTTCTGGATGCATGGGCCACAGTTTTTGAGAAAATCCAAACAGTATTGGCCGCAAGAAGATACTAAATTAGTGGAAAAACATCAAAGTACAGCCGAGGAAAAATTTGAAAGATGTTTAGTGATACAAGAAATCGAATTCCATGGTCTTCTCCCAGAAATAAAGCGGTTCTCTAAATATACGAGGCTATTATTCGCTACTGCACGATTTTTGGGGTGTACACATATTTTCAAAGATTTGTTACGTAACACTCAATTAAAAGACCCATCTACTATTTCCCAAGACGTGAAAAGGGTTACTGACCAGGATTTAAAAGATGCTGAACAATTATTGCTGCAAAAGTCACAAATGGATTGCTTCTATAAAGCATTAATGGACATTAAAAGAGGAAAAAAACTAGATCGACAAAATGCCTTATATCCTTTATGTCCAAAGTTGAGAAACAGCTTACTTGTTGTCAGTGGAAGAACAGATTTGTCACCCGTCTTAGATGAAGAGACAAAAAATCCAATAATTTTATCATCCAGGCAGGATTGGGAACGTACATCAAGGGCCCGATGGAAGGGTTCGTGTCGTCGACGTTAAAACCAATGTTGGCGAATACAGACGGTCAGTTCACAAAATTTGCCGGTTGGAAATTGAAGACAAGGCTTTTTTGGCTTGGGAGAATGTTAGAATTTGAGTTGAGTTATTATCTTAGATTTTTGTATCATTGTTGCATTTACATTAGGATTATAGTTGATAGTTTGAAATGAAAAAGGGAGCGTTGACATTATATATGACAGAAAATAAAGACAAAAAAGACGTCCGACTTTTTAATTAAAAGACTTTAGAGTTCAGTAGACCAAGAACTGAACATTATAACGTTGATTTGTAGAGATTTCAGATTTGGATATTTCAAAGGATGCTGTATATTCAAACAATAGATTTTTTCATTAAATTAATCCGAAATTTCATAAGATCTTAAAATTTCCCGAATATATCGGAAAACTTCTGTACTTCGCGAATTCTAAGTAAAAACTGACCAGGCGATTAACACATCGTAATCAAATGAATAATGCATTATGTAATTCTATGACGATTCAACGGATGACGATTTCGATTTGTAGAGATTTCGGATTTGGATATTTGAAAAAATACTGTATTTTCAAACAATAAATTATGCCATAAACTTGATCCGAAATTTCTACAATATCTTACTATTTCCTGATTATAACGGAAGACGTCCGTACTCCGCGAATTCTGAATCAAAACTGACCGGGCGATTTACACAACACGATCGAATGAATAATGCATTATGTAATTCGATGACGAATCAACGGATGACAATAATAATGTTGATTTGTAGAGATTTCGGATTTGGATTTTTCTAAAGAGACTGTTTTTTCAAACAATACATTTTTTCATTGACTAAATCCGAAATTTCAAAAAAATCCTACAATTTCCCGAATATATCGGAAAACGTCCGTACTCCGCGAATTCTGAATCAAAACTGACCGGGCGATTAATACATCGTAATCAAATGAATAATGGATTATGTAATTCGATGACGAATCAACGGATGCCGATTATAACTTTGATTTGTAGAAATTTCGAATTTGGATATTTCAAAAAAGACCGTATTTTCAAACAAAAGATTTTTTCATTGACTAAATCCGAAATTTCAACAAAATCTTACAATTTCCCGAATATATCGGAAAATGTCCGTACTCCGCGAATTCTAAATCAAAACTGAACAGGCGATTCACACACCGCGATCGAATGAATAATGCATTATGTAATTCGGTTACGAATCAACGGATGACGATTATAACGTTGATTTGTAGAGATTTCGGAATTGGATATTTAAAAAAAGACTGTATTTTCAAAATAGTTATTTAATCAACTAGGTTATTAATAAAAGCGATTAATGATTGAGATATTTTAACGTGTGAGCGAAGCGAGCACGTTAATGTTCGAGATCATTAATCGCTCAATTAATAAACGAGTTGATTACAAGATTTTTCCGTCGACCACATTTCGAATTTAATGTGAAATCTTAATTGCAAAAATTTTCTATCCATACCTAGTCAAATTTGACATCTTATAAATTTTCTATGTTCATATCGGAATGTTGATATTTATGCGGCCGATCGAACAATTCGAGAAGTTCATAGAGGGCATTTTCGAGTTGTGACATTTTGTGTAAATCACATTGATATCGTTCCCTATAATTTCTGTTGAAGAATGTGTGGAGTTGGTGGAAGCTGGAGTTGTAGTACATAGATATATCGATTACTCCCTAACCATCATAATTTTTCTGCAACCTCCACAATTCATCTCTTCTCAATTCACCCGCTAGGTACTACGAAAATCAATGCTACATAAAAATGAAATAATTATTTGGGAAGCTGCTGAATACTTCTATGTTCGATCACCCATGACAATAATGCATTAATAGGAAATTAATCAATAAAAGGGTTTATTAACAGCTAATTTCGTGTACGTTAAACAGTACTATTATTAAGAGGTCGGCGGAAAAATATATTATGCCATGAAATTGATCCGAAATTTCAACAATATCTTACAATTTCCTGAATATATCGGAAAATGTCCGTACTCCGCGAATTCTGAATCAAAACTGACCGGGCGAATTACACAACACGATCGAATGAATAATGCATTATGTAATTAGATGACGAATCAACGGATGACAATAATAATGTTGATTTGTAGAGATTTCGGATTTGGATTTTTTCAAAGAGACTGTTTTTCCAAACAATACATTTTTTCATTTACTAAATCCGAGATTTCAAAAAAATCCTACAATTTCCCGAATATATCGGAAAACGTCCGTACTCCGCGAATTCTAAATCAAAACTGACCGGGCGATTAATACATCGTAATCCAATGGATAATGCATTATGTAATTCGATGACGAATGAACGGATGACGATTATAACTTCGATTTGTAGAAATTTCGGATTTGGATATTTTAAAAAAGACTGTATTTCAAAACAATAGATTTTTTCATAAACTAAATCCGAAATTTCGACAAAATCTTACAATTTTCCGAATATATCGGAAAATGTCCGTACTCTGCGAATTCTGAATCAAAACTGAACAGGCGATTAACACAACGCGATCGAATGAATAATGGCATTATGTAATTCGGTTACGAATCAACGTATGACGATTATAACGTTGATTTGTAGAGATTTCGGAATTGGATATTTGAAAAAAGACCATATTTTCAAACAATAAATTATGCCATAAACTTGATCCGAAATTTCTACAATATCTTACTATTTCCTGAATATAACGGAAAACGTCCGTACTCCGCGAATTCTGAATAAAAACTGACCGGGCGATTTACACAACACGATCGAATGAATAATGCATTATGTAATTCGATGACGAATCAACGGATGACAATAATAATGTTGATTTGTAGAGATTTCGGATTTGGATTTTTCTAAAGAGACTGTTTTTTCAAACAATACATTTTTTGATTGACTTAATCCGAAATTTCAAAAAAATTCTTCGTGAAATTCTTCGAACTTCAGTGAGACAAGGTGTTATAAAAAGTGCTCCGTGATTAAAACCGATTCAAACGACAATTACGAGCGTGAAATCGATTAAAACTGTTGCAGTGGATACTGCAAAGTAGGTGAATTAGATCAGGCTAAGTTACAGGAAAAACATAGGAAAATTGAAGAACTTGTAATCCAAAATATATTAGATTTTGTGGAATAATAAACTGAAATCGCCGTTAGCGAAATACAACCAGCTGTCGCATAAATATTATCGTTGTCGATAAGTGAACGGTGATAGAAATATTCGAATAGGACACAGGACCGGTTTCAGGCACCGTTGAGAATTCATGATGAGTCAGACGAAAAGCGAAGAAGAATATACGAGTGACGATGGAAAAAGAAAGAGAACAACCGATGATGATGATCCATTTAGAAGAGGCAAAAAACTGACTAGGACGCCGCAAAAAAGCAAACCTAGTGATGAAAAGATGGATAGGTTAATGATGATGATGGAAGTATTGATGAATGACATAAAGGAGATCAAAACGAATCAGAGGGAGTATCAAGAAGAAATGAAGCGCATGAAGGAAGAAAATGAGAAAATCAAGAGGGAAAATCAAATGTTAAAGATTGAAGTTAAGAACATAAAAACCAGGCTCGACAATATGGAGAACGAAAAACGAAGAAACAACGTGGTGGTGAGTGGGTTGAAGCTGGTAAATACAGAGCAGAAATCGATGAAGGGTGAAATTAAGGAATTTTTCAAGGGAAATATGGATCTGGAGATTGAACCAAAAAATATCAACAAAATAGGACTCAATATGTGCGTAATTGAGCTGGAGGATAAATTCGAGAAAATGAAAGTGATGAAAAGTAAGAGCAAGTTGAAAGACTGTAAAATAGGTAGGATATATATTAATGATGATCTGACCAAAACACAAAGAGAAAAACAGGCAAAATTGAGAGGTATCGCAAGGGAGGAAAGAGCAAAAGGTAAAGATGTGAGAGAGGGTGAACGCTATTTTTGGAATGAGGAGATGGAAAGAATAGAGAAAATACCTCCAAAAAACTGATAGAAGCGGAAACTATCGAGATGGGAAAAAATATGACGAATAAGCAGGAGAAAGGACAACGAAACGATAAAGAGACAGGATCTAAGAGAGAAAAATTGGTGAGTTCGAGGATTGCAACGTGGAATGTCAGGAGTATTCGAGATAAGAAGAATGAGTTAGTGAGGGAATTCGAGGAGACGAAATTGGATATACTGGCGATAACGGAAACAAAAAAGAAGGGTAGAGGAGAAATAAAGATGGAGGGTGAGCATCTGCTAATCTACAGTGGAGTTCCTGAGAACATGAGAGCCAGAGCAGGCGTGGGATGTATGATAAGGAGAGACATTTGCTGGCAACTGAATAGATGGGAAGGTTGGACAGAGCGAATATTATCGATAGAAATGGGAAATAAGGAAGAGACAAAAACGTTCATAATAGTGTATGGACCCAATGAAGACGATAGTACACCAAATAAAGATAAATTCTGGGAAGACCTAACTGAAGTCACTGAAACAGCAAAAGGAACGATTATCATAATGGGCGATTTCAACAGCAGAGTGGGAAGAAAAGATGAAATTTATAAATCAGTGATGGGACCATACGGGGAAGAAACTAGAAACTACAATGGTGAGAGAATGCTCGATTTTTGTCTACTGAATGATTTTGTTATTACTAATACATTATTTCAACATAAGGACATACATAAGTATACGAGAGAGGTCAAAAGTCGAGGGGAAAAATCAATTATAGATTACATCCTGATACAAAAGGAAAGAAGATATATGATACTAGACACTAAAGTAGGAAGGGGCCCAGAAATCGGAAGCGATCACTATATGCTGGTATCTAAGCTGAGGAAGAAAAAGATGGAAGAAGGAGTAAAGTGTAAAAGAGAAGAATCCTATGAATGCCTTAGGTCTTACAAGCTAGCTAGTAGAGAAATTGCCGATAAATATAGATATGAAACTGAAAAGAGATTCGAAAGGGAAAATGTGTCAAGGACGCACAGAACATTGGAGAGCATATGGGGGAGTTTCAAGAGCATAGTTACCGAAACTACACGTAATGTATGTGGAAGTTATAAGAAGACGAATAAGAGAAAACAAACATCATGGTGGACAAGCGAGATGAAATATCAGGTGAAGATTAAAAAGGATAAATGGAAACAATACCTGAGTCATAAAACAGTGGAAAAATATGGGCAATACAAACAACAAAGAAAAGTAGTAAAGGAGTTGATTCAAAGAGAGAAGAGGAAGAAATGGGAAGAATTTGGGGAAAAAATGGAGAAAGACCATAAGAGTAATCAAAAGTTGTTCTATAGAGTTCTTAAAAATGCGAGAAAGACACCAAGAAATGATAATGTGATGATAAAAGATAAAGATGGAAACCTGCTGAAGGAAGATACTGCAATAATGGAAAGGTGGAGAGGATATTTTGACGACCTACTGAATGAGGAGGGATTTGAGAGGGATGTAGAGCAGGAAATTGGGGAAACACAAGAATTAAGTGAGGAAGAGGAAGGCATATCAATGGAAGAACTGAAGAAAGCGATAAATACCCTAAAAAATGGCAAAGCAGCAGGATGTGACAGAATAACAGCAGAAATGTTGAAATACCTAGGAGAAAAAGGAACCGAAATGCTATTGGAAATTGTTCAGAGGGCATGGACAGAAGAAATAGTACCACTGGATTGGCAAACATCTTTGATAGTACCAGTACACAAGAAGGGGGATGTGCAAGAATGTAACAACTATAGGGGTATCACTCTGTTGAGCTCAGCTATGAAAGTTTTTGAGAGAATACTGGATGGAAAAATAAGAGAGAAGATTGAAACAAATCTAGAGGAAACGCAAAGCGGCTTCAGAAAGGGAAGAAGTATACAAGACCACATATTCACGTTGAAAATACTGATTGAGAGGGCGAAACAAAAAGATGGTAGGATATACATGGGTTTTGTGGATTTGGTGAAGGCTTTTGACAGAGTTAAAAGAAGGAAACTATGGAAAATTCTGGAAGAGAGGGGATTGAACAAGAAAATTATAAGACTTGTTAAGAATGTGTATGAATTGAACAGGAATAGAATTATCAGCCACAACCGAACATTCAACCGAGAATTCACTACAAAAATAGGTTTAGGACAAGGAGGTAGTTTGAGCCCTGTGCTGTTCACAATATTTATGGATGAGATTCTGAAGGAGTGCACAAGAAGATCGAAGAAATTTCAAGTCGGGTACAGAAACTTAAAGAGAGTGGTAATATCAGAATGTGCCTTCGTGGACGATATTGTTATCGTTGCTGAGAGTGAGAGAGATCTACAGACAAATATGGACATCTGGAATGCGGTGTTGAAGGAATTCGGAATGGAAATGAACAAGGAAAAAACAAAAGTTATGGTGGTGAGCAACTCTCAGGAAATCGTTGACGTACAGATAGAAGGAGTAAGATTGGAGCAGGTGACATCTTTCAAATACTCAGAAGTGCAAATAGAAGAAAATGGAAAACAAGATCTGGAAATAAACAGTAGATTGGAAAGCACATTGAAGATATACCATGCCATGAATGAGAACTTCCTGAGTAGGAAAGAAATATCAAGAAGTACTAAGATGAATGTATACAAAGCGATTTATAGACCAATACTCACATTCGCGTGCGAATCGTGGGTACTTGATAGAAGACAGAGAAGCAGGATGCAGGCAATGGAAATGAAATATCTAAGAAAAGTGAAGGAAATAACAAGGATGCACAGGGTGAGAAACGATCTTATCAGGGAAGACATCGGAATAGAACCTCTGCAGGATTTCAAAGAAAAGAGACAATTGACCTGCTAGAAAAGTATGGGAAGCAAAGGTTACGGGAAAAAAAAGGCGCGGAAGACCGGTTACTACCTGGGACAAGCAAATGGGAAAGATAATTGGAGAAAGGGGATAAACTTGGGAAAGAGCGAGGAAGATGACAGCCAACAAGAAGGAATGGTCGAAGTTCGTTTACGAGGGAAGAATTAAATATTTGTTTTTGTTATTATACCCTACACCATTTCATGGTAGAAGGGAATCGATTATATATATATATATATATATATATATATATATATATATATATATATATATATATATATATATATATATATATATATATATATATATATATATATATATATATATATATATATATATATATATATATATAGTTATAAAGTGTTAATACCACCTCCAAAATAGTAACTCGTTTAACGCTCTCACCTCATATATATCGATGTCACCTCCGAAATCGGAGGTGACAACGTTTTGCCTTGTTTTTTAGCTTGTTAGATTCAGGAGGCTTCAGGGACCAACATATCAAAAAATCGTTTTGAGGTCACAACGCACCCCCTTTATGTACTGAACAATCTTTTAGTTCGAGTGTATATCACTGGCGCTAGTGTGCTGAGCTGTATATCGGAGAATTACTCTGAAAGACTCTTTGCTCGTTTGCACCTCCGAAAATGGCAACGTTGTACTGTGCAAGCAGATGTAGACAGGCGGAATATCAGTATACGGAGGAATTAAGTAATGAGAGGCGCAGCGCGTTTTCTCCTCCATTATTGCAAGCCAGGCGGCATATCTCAACGATTTTTTATCGCATTCCTTTGTAGGGGAAAGAATCACGTGAAAGAGAACCAATCTTGGCTCTCTCGAATGGGATTATGACTGTTTATATTTCATCGTGCGTATATCTATGCATCCGTTGAAATTCTTTCATCTCAAGCTTACACTATAATTCTGAATTTGGCGAACTATTTCATTACCTATCTGAAAACGAATCGATTTGAGTCTTGTCCATAATGATATTTCTTCTCTCTATGGAAATGATCCATATAGATAATACTACCTATTAGTATAACGAATAATCAGTATTGTATCATTGCATATAATAAAATAACCTGTTCAGAGAGAAACATTTTTTGGATAAGAAAATTCAGATGTTAATGGTGATGAATATTCAAGGACAATGAGCCAATCCGAAAATTTTTATTTCAGAATCAGGAGAAAAAAATGCTACAAATTTCACAATATCACAGAAATGAACAACGTCGGCTAAACCGAATGTTTGACATTGTGTTATTTCAAATGGAACGCTCTTTATATTTTTCTTGAATCAGATTTCTCAAAGATTTTGAGGAATCCTTTGCTCAGAAACATCTCTTTTATTATCGATTATGTTTAAATATTGGATTTTCCCAAAAATTTTAAGAGCTTGTAGCATCTCTCTGGTTTAAATATTTCAGTGATGTATCATAAAAAAATTACCAATTATATCGAAACAAGTAAGATTTTATGAAGAATTCGCCAAAACAGATTTGCATTTTTCGATAGATGATACAGGGTGTAAGGGAAAAAATAAACAATATTGAAGTCTTTGGAAGGCCTCGAGTCAACATATTTTGAAATTGCAACCATATTTTTGTCAAGATATAATGAATCTTCAAAATGAAGTTAATAATATAGATACATACTCGGATACATATGATTGAGATACAGATGATTGATTAACTTCTACTATCTAAAATAAAAAGGTACATAGATAAAATATAGCTATATACAGGATATCTGTAAACAAATGCGAAGGAATAAGGGAGATGATTCCTTAATGAAAATAAGCGGGGGTATTTCCTGTAAATTTTCCAAATCGACAGACCTTCCAAGATACAGCCTTTGGAAGGCGATGACGAGTTTACAGTTTTTAATTTTTTTCACAGGTTCTAAAAAACACTGAGTAATAAAACTATACATATTATGAAGCCCTGAGTAGATTGTTACCAGTTTCAACTTCGGCAAGCTCGTAGTTTAGGCGGTAAATTGCTATCGATTTTTTCAATGTGTCTCTCCCTTAAATTCAAAAATTTCTGTGAAAATGTTGAAATTTGAGTTATTATGCTATTGTCATAGAAGTATACGAAACCAGCAGGTCGGGGGATCCAAGATTTCGGGCCGATTCACCTTAAAAAAACATAATAAAATGAATTTCGTGAATACCTACCGAGGCTGAAAACCACTATTCTCCGCTATAAAAAATTAGTATTATTCCAATAATATACCGACTTAATGAATGCTACGTTGCTATTACTATAAGGCCCGGTGTTTCAGTTCAGGATGAGGCAGAGATTTAAGATGATCCTAGATAATCTGACAGAACTGAACTGAAATGTCAAAATCAATCTAGGATAAACTTTAATCCCGAACTGAACAACTGCTATACATGTAGAGTTTCGGATTTTGCGAGAATCTACTGCTTTTTCTTCAAAACAACAACTGCGCTGAAGGAAATGTGATTGACTGTTATCTATATCATTTACATCATTATTTGCCGAACTTCAAAGTTCTGAATGAATTAAAATCTAAACTTGAAAATATACGAGATAATTTTCGCAAGAATTTCAATGAAATCTGAAAATTTTCATCATTCTGGAGCATTCTGGACATCAATAATTCTCGAATCATCCATGCAATAAATTCAATTTTATCCAATATAACACGCAAAACGAAATGTTATTCGAACTCGGCATCTTGAGCAATTCGTTCCTAAAAAGCCCGAATCAGGTAGAAAATTTTGAACCCTTCATATCAGCGAACACGTGTTTTGCAGTAAACAGATGCCGATTTCGTTTTCAACGGGCCATGTAACTAGGGTCGGCGTTGGGTGAAAGGATGAACGGTTCTTACAACAAGAAGAATTTGAATTTTCATATGACGGTGAGGGCATTCGTTTTAAAATTTTCAGAGTACAAGGAGTATACAGGGTGTTTCACGAGTAAACAGACAAATGAAAACCGTGAACACACCACGATAGAGTAAACCAAATATTATCGAATGACACCAACATTAGTTCGACGAAAATGTACCGTTTCCAAAATAATCAGAATTTTATTAAAATACATAAAGTTGCCGATTTTCGAACTATTTTTCTTAATAACAGGGCCAGTTTGTGAAAAAGGATATCGATTTTAAATTATATTGAAGTAATATTATTGTTTCATCTCCCCTAATTGAAATTATTTTAAGTAGTTAATCGATAACCATAACCTAAGTAAATGTAAATTAAAACAATTGTTTTTTCTACATGATTTTTAATACTCAGAATAAACAGGGGTAATAATATGGGAGAAAAACGCTATCCTTAATAACAAATTGGCCTTGTGACTGAAAAAATAGTTCGAAAATCGGCAACTTCAGGTTAGGTTTTTTTAGAAACGGTACATTTTCGCTCAACTAATGTTGGTGTCATTCGATAGTATTTGATCTACTCTATCGTGGTGTGACGTTTGATTCAATAGTTTTGGGGCACCCTATATATAGGTTTCTTCGGGGTTTTTTGAAATTTCTCGAATTTCCGTTTGGCTATAACTCCTGAAATTCTGATCAAGTCGACTGAAAATTTATAATTAGCTTTGAGTTGTTAATTTCATTGAAACAGAGCATTAAAATTCGACAAAAATCTGGACCGGGCTCAGTGAGGCTTTACTTAACTTCAAACTCATAAAAACACCGTGTATGTAGTTTTTTAATCATAATTTCAACTTTTTTGTTATCTGCATTATTATTGTCTCAAATTGAATTGATTTTTGGGTTGCCCCACCTGTTGATCATGTTCTAGAAATAATTGTTTTGGTCAGACGCCTCTAAGGAATAGAGCACTTCATGAAAATGTATTTAGAAATCCTTAATTGATTTTTTTTCGAAGAATATTCTGTTGAATGTGTTCAACAATTATACCATATTCGGTCTTCAAAATACTCTTTCACAAGGATAAAATGTTTCAAAATTGATGATACCCAAATATGGATCGAAAAACTACGCTATCTTGAAACTAAAAATTAAAACTTGATCTTCAGAATGAATCTATTTTTCTATGGACAACTAGTTGTGTGAATAAAAACAAAGAAAGAAATCGCGGGGTGTCAGATCTGGAGATCTAGCAGTCCAATATTGTGGTCCTACCCTTCTAATAAAATGACCTGAAATACTGATAAATACTTTTGCTGGTGCATGAATATCATCAATGTTTCAATAACAAATTGTAATAAGACCAGAACAATCCATAGATTTCCATAGATCCCATAATGACTATAACGGAATCAGTAAAGAATTCGAAAGTGCATTTATCACACTTATTCGAAGTGCCAATCATTACCTTCACTAAAAGACCAAATGAGGTGAAAATCAGTTCGGAAAATTACTTCAGTTCCACGTTGTCCATAAAAAGCGATTCATTCGGAAGATATCGAATTATAATTATTATTTTCATGATCATGATAGGGTAGTTTTTTCTATTTTTGTTTATTATCAATAATAAAGCTTATTATCACTGTTAATCACTTATCTGAATAACCAGATATGCTATAAATATCAAAAACAAATGCAAGACATATATTGAGAACGAAAAAATTCAGTTGAACATTTCCAATTCCATTTTTAGATTTCCTCAGTTGATTGGCGATCATATTCATCCCATTAATCAATGTGAAGTAAAAGTCAATATGCAGCGCTGTTTTTTCCAGACATTTCACGATCAAACAATTATTCATTAGAAATAATCTGAAAAGGCATACCAAAGTTTCATTGATTTTGAGAAAATCAATGAAGATACCTGAAAAATTCAAAATTATGACGAGAAAACCTACAAACAGAGTGTTTTGCATGAGTTTATATTTGAATATATCCTCAATGAGTCCGGTCCTGTGTTCGTCAACTTTTAATGTTCTGTTTTATTGAAACTTAGAAGTTTAAGCGGATAATGAATTTTTAGCCGAATCCAACTAAAATATTTGGAGTTATGGCCGAACAAAAATTAGGGAAATTTGAATAAACTCCTCTCTATATCGGAAACGGAATGCCTAAGACACACATATGAGGTGTTTTTGAACTGAGCTCAATGCCCTCTATTCACGGTTTTCGTTTGTCCGTTTACTTGTGAAACACCCTGTGTACTGAAAAATTTCAAAAGACTCCTCGAGCAATTAAGAAATGCCATTAAATCAAGGAGTTTCTTTTGAACCGCTATGATGAAAAATGTCAATATCCAGTTATTATTATTATTTGGGGTGATTCATCGAAAATCCCCAATATCTCGAAAACCAAGGCACTTTTGCCAAACGTAAAATATATTTATTTGAACCCCCATAGAGTACTCTACCCGCAGGCTCCATATTATCCATTCATTACGCCACACCCTGTATAATTATTATTATTATATCAATGTACTGAAAATAAACAGACATGAATACTAGGCAGTTGTTTTGTTTGAAGGTGAAGCTCCTGTTGCTTCAAACTTCTTTCAATTATTTTGACTACCATTCACGCAAGATGATTTTTGTTGAGGAATTCAACATTCTCGTAATTATCCGTTCATTTCTTCAAGAGATACCCATTCCCTACCACCTATGAGTATTCAATTCAATGCTAACACTGCATCAAATGCATTTCATCCTCGGGTTGATTTTTTTGAATTCTACAACTGATGTAACGTCTTCAGCCTTCAGCCAAAGAAAATAAACAACAGTAACTCTCCTCAAGCTACTGATTACTTCTATTTTCCATGTAAATAAATAGATTTGGTATGTCTTCAATCAGTTTGTATAAATGTCAATTATGTTCGTTACATATTTTCGACGCAATATTTTCCGAAGTGATTTGACATTGTGATGAAATACGTAATTACTGAGAGTCTCACGTAGAACGGACTACGTAGCATTTATTTAAAACTCAAAAATGTTTTGACAAGCGTCTTAACCCAACATTTTCGTACCATACAGAGTGAAAGGTATTCAATTTCCATGGCCAATCCTGTGCTAAAATGAAAGTGAATGAAGTATAGAAGCTGAAAGTAAAACGTATATCTTTGTTGATTCATTCGGGAAAAACATTTCAATGGAGTTCCTCATGTCGTGAATATAATGCCCAAAATTTAGATAACTATTTCATACCAGAACAAATTCGGTAAAATTGTCTTTGGAATTAATCTCATATGTAACGAAAAATTTCATTGTCATGTATCATTCATTTTAGGACCTATACGGTATTAAACTCCCCTATCGGACGAAGTATCGTAGACATAGCATACTTATTCAAAACTGTTGATATTCATGAAGAAAAGATAATAATTTCTGTCCAAATTCATTTACTCCGAATCCTTATCAATCAATTATTAGCGTATGAAGTTTATTAATATCAGTATCGTTCTCGAACTATTTACAGGTTTCAGTATGTGTGAATGACTCGGAAGAGCAGCTGTATATGAGTAGAATTCAAGCTGCCCTACTTTCTGTCCTCCTGAAATCTGACAACGTTGCGGGAGGTGAGAGCGCACTACTAATAAGAAATATATGCGGAGGTAGTAAGGTCTGATTCGTTTAAAGAAAAATTTTTCAATGAAAATCTTTTCCCCTCTTTAGGTACCCCTGTTATTTACCTTCCCCTCTACATATATAAGCAAAAATTATTCCAATTAAAAAACTCCTTCACCCGGAGGTCAGGTCGCCCAATGAACTTAACGGAGGTAACAACGAACTACGGGTTCATATATATATATATATATATATATATATATATGAACCCGTAGTTCGGTGTGACCTCCGTTAAGTTCATTGGGCGACCTGACCTCCGGGTGAAGGAGTTGAGTAATTGGAATAATTTTTGTTGATATATGTAGAGGGGAAGGTAAATAACAGGGGTACCTAAAGAGGGGAAAAGATTTTTATCGAAAAATTTTTCTTCAAACGAATCAGACCTTACTACCTCCGCATATATTTCTTATTAGTAGTGCGCTCTCACCTCCCGCAACGTTGCCAGAATTTAGGAGGACAGAAGGTGAAGCAGCTTGAATTCTACTCATATATAGAGTACAGCTGCTCTTCCGATTCATTCACACATATTGAAACCTGTAAATAGTTCGAGAACGATACTAATATTGATATAATTGATTGATATGGTTCGTGATCTCGGTATAAATGAATTTGGACAGAAATTTTTATATTTTCTTCATGAATATCAACAGTTTTGAATAAATATGCTGATGTCTACGACACTTCGTCCCTTAGAATATAGAATAACAGGAAGGAGCATATTGCTCATTTCAATTTGACCGGAATAGAGGAGAAATATGGCCGACATATATTTCCGTTTCAACAGTGGCGTAGGACAATAAAGTTTCCAAAAAACTAACTTCAATAGTCAGTTGATTCTGATTAATCAAAAAAATTTGGAAAGCACTGACGTAAAGTCAGAAGCTTTTTCACGCTCGTTCAAATTGATAATCAAAGCGGAAATTCACCCCGCCCAACACTGCTTGGCTATATACTTAATGGTATTAAGGTCTTTGACTTAACATCACTTACGCCCATGGAGTGTTATTGTCATGGGATAACCTTGTTATGTCATGAAATTCAGAAACTCATAATAATTACCTGATATTCAGCTTAAAAAATCACCTACCTATGAAATATTCACGATGAAATATTCAAAATACTTATTTCCAACAAATTTCAAGAATCCAAATTACCAAAATTAAGTTTAAACATCACTTTTTTTCATTTGGCCACAGATAACAGAATCATTTGACTTCCAAGTCTGCCACTTTTCAAATCAGAACTTGGAAGACCAATATGGCCGTTTCCGTCGCACAATTCCCGTCACATTTATTCGAAAAAGCTCCTTCCTGATATTCTATGTTCTAAGCTTCGTCCGATAGGGGAGTTTAATGGCATATAGGTTCCAAAATGAATTATACATGACAATGAAATTTTTCGTGACATATAAGATTAATTCCAAAGACAATTTTACCGAATTTGTTCTGGTATGAAATAGTAATCTAATTTTTGGGCATTATATTCACGACATTAGGAACTCCATTGAAATGTTTTTCCTGAATGAATCAACAAAAATAGACGTTTTACTTTCACATTCTTTACTTCATTCACTTTTATTTTAGCACTGGATTGGCCATGGAAATTGGATACTCTGTATGGTACGAAAATGTTGGGTTAAGACGCTTGTCAAAACATTTTTGAGTTTTAAATCAGTGCTACGTAGTCCGTTTTACGTGAGACTCTCAGTAATTACGTATTTCATCACAATGTCAAATCACATCGGAAAATATTAAGTAGAAAATATGTAACGAACAATTGACGTTGATACAAACCGATTGAAGACATACCAAATCTATTTATTTACATGGAAAATACAAGTAATCAGTAGCTTGAGGAGAGTTACTGTTGTTTATCTTCTTTTGCTGAAGGTTGAAGACGTTACATCAGTTGTAGAATTCAAAAAAATCAACCCGAAGATGAGATGCATTTGATGCAGTGTTAGCATTGAGTTGAAAACTCAAAGGTGGTAGGGAAGGGGTATCTCTTGAAGAAATGAACGGATAATTACAAGAATGTTAAATTTTTCAACAAAAATCATCTTGCGTGAATGGTAGTCAAAATAATTAAAAGAAGTTTGAAGCAAGAGGAGCTTCACCTTCAAACAAAACAACTGGCTTGTATTCATGTCTGTTTATGTTCAATACATTGATATAATAATAATAATTATACAGGGTGTGGGGTAATGAATGGATAATATGGAGCCTGCGGGTAGAGGACTCTTTGGCGGTTCAGATAAATTTATTTCACGTTTGGTAAAAGTGCCTTGATTTTCGAGATATTGGGGATTTTCGATTAATCACCCCAAATAATAATAGTAGTAGTAGAAGTAACAGTCATTTATTGCAAATATAAGCATATAAGCAATTGGCCATCGACCTGAGGTCCTTCAGCCTATAAATTTACACTTTAATATATAAAAATTTTACAATTATATATTAACACTAGCTGACCCGGCAAACGTTGTTTTGCCATATAAATAATTTCCTATTAATTTCTAGTGTAGACAAAAAATAGCTTACTTATTGTAAGTGTATTTTTGTATGTTGTATCATAAAAAAATAGAAATTAAAAATTTTGTCTAAGAAATAAAAAAAAATTTTTAGGGGTGGAGTACCCCTAACATTTAGGGGGATGAAAAATAGATGTTGGCCGATTCTCATAGATACCGGATAAGCACGAAAAATTCCATCAAAATCGGTCAAGCCGTTTCGGAGGAGTATGGCAACGAAAACTGTGACACGAGAATTTTATATATTAGAAGAAGATAAAACATTACTTAATTTGTTTATTAGAGTCTCTGTTGGGTGTTTTCTAGTTGAAATGTTTACATCTTTATGATATTGGGGGATCACTTCTTCTAACTCTAACAATCTAGAATAAAATTTTTTATTTAGCCTATTGATCCTCTCCTTGATTGGCTCAATTCCTGTTGCTGAGAAAAGCAGGTGGTTTGGGGGATTATGCAGAACATTGTTATGGTGCCTCATTCTAGTGATGGTCCTCAGTGCTGTCGTTTCTGCCACCTCCAGATTTTTAATTGCTGGGGCTTTGCAATTGGCAAACAGTGGATGGGCGTATTCCAGTAAGGGTCGACATATAGTTATATATATTTTTGTGGCACTCTTTATGTTGATACCCTGTTTCTTATAGGTTAGCTTTGCAAAATATTCCGCTCTAGATATGGTCTTTTTTTTAATTAATTTTGTGTGTCTGTTGAAATTGTACCTGTTATTGATTTGAACTCCCAAGTATTTTATTGATGGGGATGGTGTTACAGTCGTACCATTAATGATTATATGTGGGGATCCTTGAGAAATTATGTGATTATAAGATGTGATTTGGCTGGGTTAGGTGTTAGTCTCCATTTAAAGAACCATTTGATAATGTCATTTACCAGAAGCTGTAGTGCTTGCATGCAAGTCTCTAGAGATTTTTCGTGAACAATCAACGTTGTGTCGTCCGCAAATTGTAATAGGTATTTTTTCTTTGTGGTCTTAGGGTAGATGTCATAACCATAGAATTTGTATAGTGTTGTGGAAAGTGGAGATCCTTGTGGTGTTCCTTGCTCTGGAGAGAAAGATGTTGAATGTGAGTTGTTTATTTTGACCGTCAGCTTTCTGTTCTCCAGAAACTGCTTGCAGAGTTTTATTAAGATAGCAGGGCATTTTATCTTGTTCAGTTTGAAAAGTAGTCCCTTGTGCCACATGCTGTCGAATGCTTTTTGTATGTCCAAACACAATGCTGAAGTTTTCAGTTTACTGAGAGTAGCATTTTGCACATTTGAAACCAATATTGTTAGTGGGTGGTTTGTTGAATTCCTTTCCTTGAAGCCAAATTGTTAATTGGGAATGTACTTGTTTAAATGTTTTTCCAGTACGGATTTAATTATTTTCTCATAAAGCTTTCTCAGCATGGGCAACAAAGTTATTGGCCTATAATTGGTAACCTTGCTCGAGTCTGAACTCGTTTTGTGTATTTTAATTATATGACCTTTTTTCCATATTTCTGGGAATATAGAGTTATTCAGACAGTATTCATAAATACTCATTAGATATTTGTGTATTTTTTCGTTTAGTGCTTTCACTATGGTCCATGGTATGTTGTCTGGCCCAGGTGCACTATTTTTTGTTTTCTGCAGTATTAGGTAGTAGTCTGCTTCATTTATTTCAATCTCTTCAGCCTCAACTGTATTACTGTTTTTGAAAAATTCCTCATACCAAGCATTCACTTCATCGTAAGTATTTCTATCGAAATTGCCTTCTTTGTCAAATGTGAATATGTTCTTGTAGTGGCTAGCAAACAAATCAACCTTTTCCTGGTCAGTTTTGTATTCAGTGTTATTTTCTATTAATGTGGGAATTTGTGTGTATTTTTTGTATTTAGTTAGCTTGTTGATTTCATGATAGAAAGTCTTCCCTTTAGATTCATTTATTCTGCCGCAGGCTTCTGTCCACTTGTGCTCCTTATATTGTTGAATCATTTTGTTTACATTCCTATTGAGCTCATTCAGTGATATTTTGACTTCTGGAAGTTTATTTCTGCAATATTCCCTATATATTTTTCTTTTTTGTTTTATTAGCTTTATAATGTATGGGTGGATCGAGATCATTGGGGTATGCTTTTTGATGGTTTCTGATAGCAAGATATTGAAAGACTCAACATGATTTTCGTTTATTGGGTTATTTTTATTTATATCTATAAATTTTTCTAATTCTTTGTTAATGTTGGATTTTTTATAATTTGATATTTATTTGATATTCGTTTCCATTGGATCTATGTTCATATCTATTTCCAAAATCATCGCTAGATGGTTGGCACCAAGATCAGGTGTCAATTGTATTTTCTTGACATTTTGCCTAATGTTGGTGGAAAATAGTACTAAATCAGGAGTACTCTTAACGTTCCCCATCAAAAATGTTGCATCCGTTACAGCCTTGGAAAATTGCCCACTTTCCAAAAAACTATTGATCTGCTTGTTCTTAGCTCTATTCACATTGAAGTCTCCAATAATAATGGCATACTTGTACTGGGACGCTTTTATGAAAATAGTTTCCTCTATTTTGGCAGTAGGATGTATGTAAGTTAGGAAAATATGCAATTTTTCTTCTTTGAAAGGGATAGTGAAATGCGTCACCTCTTTTAAAGGGTTATTGATCACTGGTGGATTTGCTTTGCCACATTTGATGTTAGGGCTACACTGTACTATACTACCACCCCTTGTGTTCTGTATCACATGTCCTATTCGTTGAATTGTTGTCCAATTTCTGTAATTTGTTGAACTCGTCTCGTGAATTTTTGCCTGTTTTTTCTCTTTTTCCTCTTCAGAAGTTCCGCAAGTAGTGGAAGTGCCGCCGACATGAGACATTTCTGATTGAAGAAATCTCTCACATTCCGCGGCGTCAGCGGTAATTATTTTCTCGATTTTTAAATTTCCAACTGGTGTGAAAATTATCGCAATTTATCTTCGAATATGAATAATCAGAATGATAAGCACATGTGTTCACCATGAGAGTTGAACGCGGACTGAAAATAAATAAATAAATAATAATAAAAACTGGATATTGACATTTTTCATCATAGGGGATCAAAAGAAACTCCCTGATTTAATGGCATTTCTTAATTGCTCCATCGAGCAATTAAGACTCATCAGTCTTTTGCGATTTTTCAGTACACAGGGTGTTTCACAAGTAAACGGACAAACGAAAACCGTGAATAGAGGGCATTGAGCTGAGTTCAAAACACCTCATATGTGTGGCATTCCGTTTCCGATATACAAAGGAGTTTATTCAAATTTCCCGAATTTTCGTTCGGCTATAACTCCAAATATTTCAGTTGGATTCGGCTAAAAATTAATTATCCGCTTAACGCTTAAACTTGTAAGTTTCAATAAAACAGAACATTAAAATTTGACGAACACAGGACCGGACTCATTGAGGCTATATTCGAATTGAAACTAATGCAAAACACTTTGTTTGTAGCCTTTTTCGCCATAATTTTGAATTTTTCAGGTATCTGTATTGATTTTCTCAAAATCAATGAAACTTTGGTATGCCTTATCAGTGGATTATTTTTGATGAATAATTGTTTGGTGGTGAAATGCCTCTGGAATAAACAGCACTGCATATTGACTTTTACTTCACATTAATTAATGGGATGAATGATGAATATGATCGCCAATCAAATGTGGAAATCTAAAAATGGAATTGGAAATGTTCAACTGAATTTTTTCGTTCTCAATATATATCTTGCATTTGTTTTTGATATTTATAGCATATCTGGTTATTTAGATAAGTCATTTACAGTGATGATAAGCTTTATTATTGATGTTGAACAAAAATAGAAATAAAAAACTACGCTATCATGAAAATAATAATTATAACTTGATATCTTCCGAATGAATCGCTTTTTATGGACAACGTGGACCTGAAGTAATTTTCCGAATTGATTTTCACCTCATTTGGTCTTTTAGTGAAGGTAATGATTGGCACTTCGAATAAGTATGATGAATGCAATTTCGAATTCTTCACCGATTCCGTTATATAGTCATTATTGGATCTATGGAAATCTATGGATTGGTCTGGTCTTATCACAATTTATTATTGAAACATTGATGATATTCATGCACCAGCGAAAGTATTCATCAGTATTTCAGTTCATTTCATTAGAAGGGTAGGACAATATTGGACTGCTAGATCTCCAGATCTGACACCCCGCGATTTCTTCCTTTGTTTTTATTCACACAACTAGTTGTCCATAGAAAAAAAGATTAATTCTGAAGATCAAGTTTTAATTTGTAGTTTCGAAATAGCGTAGTTTTTCCATCCATATTTGGGTATTATCAATTTTGAAACATTTTATCATTGTGAATGACTATTTTGAAGACCGAATATGGTATTATTGTTGAACACATTCAACAGAGTATTCTTTGAAAACAAATCAATTAAGAATTTCTAAATTCATTTTCATGAAGTGCTCTATTCCTTAAAGGCATCTGACCAAAAAAATTATTTCTAGAACATGATCAACTGGCGGAACAACCCAAAAATCAATTCATTTTGAGACAATAATAATGCAGATAACAAAAAAGTTAAAATTATGATTAAAAAACTACATACACGGTGTTTTTATGAGTTTGAAGCTAAGTAAAGCCTCACTGAGCCCGGTCCTGATTTTTTTCGAATTTTAATGCTCTGTTTCAATGAAGTTAACAACTCAAGGCTAAATATAAATTTTCAGTTGACTTGATCGAGAATTTCAGGAGTTATAGCGAAACGGAAATTCGTGAAATTTCAAAAAAAACCCGAAGGAACATATATATATATAAAGGGTGCCCCAAAACTATTGAATCAAACGTCACACCACGATAGAGTAGATAAAATACTATCGAATGACACCAACATTAGTTGAGCGAAAATGTACCGTTTCTGAGAAAACCTAACCTAAAGTTGCCGATTTTCTAACTATTTTTTCAATCACATGGCCAATTTGTGAATAAGGATAGCGTTTTTCTCCCATATTATCACCCCTGTTTATTCTGAGTATTAAAAATCATGTAGAAAAAACAATTGTTTGAATTAACATTTACTTAGGTTTTGGTTATCGATTAACTACTTAAAATAATTTCAATTAGGGGAGATTAAACAATAATATTAGTTCAATATAATTTAAAATCGATATCCGTTTTCAAAAAGTGGCCATGTTATTAAGAAAAATAGTTCGAAAATCGGCAACTTTAGGTATTTTAATAAAATTCTGATTATTTTGGAAACGGTACATTTTCTTCGAACTAATGTTGGTGTCATTCGATAATAATATTTGGTTTACTATATCGTGGGGTGACGTTTGATTCACTAGTTTTGGGACACCCTGTATATGGGGTGATTTTGAACTCAGCGCAATGCCCTCTATTCACGGTTTTCATTTGTCTGTTTACTCGTGAAACACCCTGTATACTCCTTGTACTCTGAAAGTTTTGAAACAAACCGTCATATGAAAATTCAAATTTTTTTTGTTTTGAGAAACGTTCATCCAGATACTCTGGTTCATCCGTTTACCCAACGCCGACGCTGGTTACATTGCCCGAAATGAAATCGGCATCTGTTTACTGCAAAACACGTGTTGATGCTGATATGAAGGGTTCATACTTTTCTACCTGATTCGGGCTTTTTAGGAACGAATTGCTCAAGATGCCGAATTCGAGTAACATTTCGTTTTGCGTGTTATATTGGATAAAATTGAATTCATTCCATGGATGATTCGAGAATTATTGATTCAGAATGCTCCAGAATGATGAAAATTTTCAGATTTCATTGAAACTCTTGGGAAAATTATCTCGTATATTGTCAAGTTTAGATTTTAATTCATTCAGAACTTTGAAGTTCGGCAAATAATGATGCGAATAATTCAATATTCTATTTGCCTCAAGACTCGAAACTTTTCGAGAAACGATTTATTTAATGATTTGATGACGAATAAATCAAAGAATTATGTTTGTTGATATTATATTTTCATTCATTGAAGAATATTTAGAATAATAAAGTTCAACAAATGATACGAACAAGATACTTATTCAATTAGCCTCATGATCCAAAACATTCCAGAATTTATTTCGTGTTTAGATTATCCGCTGCATATCGTTGTTTACAATACGACTGTGAATTCAGGACCAATTATAAAACGACTTAATTGATAGATCAATAGCTTTCGAAAATGTTGGTCAGTCTATAAACTGACAACTCATTTTATCAAATGACGGATTTCAGTATCAGACTGCTACATAGTATAATGAAAGTTCAAAAAAAAATGTATAGACTACAAAATTTAGATGGTTTATATTATGTGTCGCTGACTGTCAATCACATTTCCTTCTGCGCAGTTGTTGTTTTGAAGAAAAAGTAGTAGATTCTCGCAAAATCCGAAACTCTACATGAATAGGCCCAGTTGTTCAGTTCGGGATTAAAGTTTATCCTAGATTGATTTTGATATTTCAGTTCATTTCTGTCAGGTTAATCTAGGATCATCTTAAATCTTGGCCTAATCCTAAACTGAACAACCGAGCCTTATAGTAATAGCAACGTAGCATTAATTAAGTCGGTATATTATTGGAATAATACTACTTTTTTATAGCGGAGAATATTGGTTTTTAGTCTCGGTATTCACGAAATTCATTTTATTATTTTTTTTTAAGGTGAATCGGCTCGAAATCTTGGATCCCCCGACCTGCTAGTTTCGTAAACTTCTATGACAATAGCATAATAACTCAAATTTCAACATTTTAACACAACGTTTTGAATTTGAGGGAGAGACACATTATAAAAATCGATAGCAAATTACCGCCTAAACTACGAGCTTGCCGAAGTTGAAACTGGTACCAATCTACTCAGTGCTTCATTATATGTATAGTTTTATGACTCAGTGTTTTTTAAAACCTGTAACAAAAAATTAAAAACTGTAAACTCGTCATCGCCTTCCAAAAGCTGTATCTTGAAAGGGCTGTCGATTTGGAAAAAAATTTAAAGGAACTACCCCCGCTTATTTTCATTGAGGAAGCATCTCCCTTAGTCCTTCGCATTTGTTTACAGATATGCTGTATATAGATTTATTTTATCTATGTACCTATTTATTTTGGATAGTGGAAGTTTAATCAATATGTGTTATTTTCGAAGACCAAAACAAAAATTTCAATTGCACCTGATTTGTTAATTATAAGAATCATCATTTATTTTGAATAATAAAACTTCATGCGAAAACACTTGAATTAACTTTTGTCTTTCTCCATTCATCATGCGTCCATCATAGTGTCCGCTGTTCATTATAGCTTTTGGGAATTTACCAATCAATCATATGTATCCGAGTATGTATCTATATTAATAACTTCATTTTGTAGATTCATCATGTCTTGACAAAAATATGGTTGCAATTTCAAAATATTTTGACTCGAGGCCTTCAAAAGACAATTTTGTTTATTTTTTCCCTTACATCGTGTATGATCCATCGAAAAATGCAAATCTGTTTTGGATAATTCTTCACAAAATCTTACTTGTTTCGATATAATTGGTAATTTTCTTTATGATACATCACTAAAAAATTTAAACCAGAGAGATGGTACAAGCTATTCAAATTTTCGGGAAAATCCAATAAAAACATAATCGATAATATTACAGATGTTTCTGAGCAAAGGATTCCTCAAAATCATTGAGCAATCCGATTTAAGAAAAATATATAGAGCGTTCCATCTGAAATAACACAACAATGTCCAACATTTGTTGCATTTTTTCTCTTGATTCTTAAATAAAAATTTTCGGAATGGCTCATTGTCCTTGAATATTCAACACCATTTACATCTGAATATTTAGCTTGATATGAAAGAAGTTCAACGGATGCATAGATACACACGATGAAATATAAACAGTCATAATCCCATTCGAGAGAGCCAAGATTGGTTTTCTTTCACGTGATTCTTTCCCCTACAGGAGAATGCGATAAAAAATCGTTGAGATATGCCGCCAGGATTGCAATTATGGAGGAGATAGCGCGCTGTGCCTCTCTGCAGTTAATTCCTCCGTATACTTATATTCCGCCTGTCTACATCTGCTTTGAAAATACAACGTTGCCATTTTCGGAGGTGCTAACGAGCAGAGAGTCGCCCACAGCAATTCTTCGATATACAGCTCAGCACACTAGCGCCAGTGATATACACTCGAACTAAAAGATTGTTCAGTACATAAAGGGGGTGCGTTGTGACCTCAAAACGATTTTTTGATATGTTGGTCCCCGAAGCCTCACGAATCTAACAAGCTAAAAAACAAGGCAAAACGTTGTCACCTCCGATTTCGGAGGTGACAGCGATATATAGGAGGTGAGAGCGTTAAACGAGATACTATTTTGGAGGTGGTATTAACACTTTATAACTATATATATATATATATATATATATATATTTACATCTGGCATACTTTATTGCGTCCTTTCAAAAAGCAACCTTATTGCGTCTCCCAGAAATACGCTACCTAGGTGGAATCTGATCGAAGTATATTAATCTACGCAAAAAATTACGTAGTTTGGTCGTTTCAGATCTCAAATATCTTTATTAATAAAGAAGTTGATATACGCACATTATCGCGTCCTTTCATGGTCCTACCATTAGTGCGTCCGGCGTATATTTTGTTTTCATATGTAGCACAATGCTGCGTCCGAATTTTATTCAATCTTTCACCATTAGCATGTTGTTGCGTCCAGCGTAGTTGCCACATATGTTTTAGAATCTGGTACAGTACAGGATTATTAGAAGTCGATGACGTGATCGTATTATAACATTGGCTCCAGTTATTACAACTTTCATCTTTCAAAACACCTCTATATTTATGATGGCTATCATCCTTAGTTCGTGGACTGCTCACTTGGGGAATCGTACTTCGGAATGTTTCAAACACTCTTTAAGTGTCTTTTTGTCAAGAAGAGCTTTAGTGATTGTAGTGAATGTAATAATTTTAAAAACGTTATATATTTCATTTTCGTTTTTTTTTTATAACAAATGAATGTGAGAGAGTGGAGCTCTGAAGATAACTTAAATTAGGAATGCATTAACTGCACAGTTGTTAGTTTATCCTACGTTTATCCTACGAACAATTTGGCAGTCTGGAGAGTCAACTACTCTCTCAGGGTAGTTAAATGGACGGCGAATGAAATTTTCGAGTTCGATAGAAGAGTTTGAATATGAATCGTAGCCTGCATCCTAGCTCTTCGATATACAAGGACTCTCTTTGCTTATAGGAGGACGAAACCATTGAGCATATCCTCAGTGACTGCCCAGCGGCAGACAAGGTTCGCTCAGGCTGGTTCTAGGGGAACTCATGAACTACTCCTCCTCTGTCATCACCTCTTCCCTTTGGAAGATGGCACTGGAGCTAGAAGTTTAGCTCTTTGAACTTGTTTGTGTGCCACAATAGACCGCTTTGGTCGCGGTAGCAGGTCTGTGGGATTCGACAGAAGCGCCGAACAAACTGTAACTGTAACTCTTCGATACAAAGGATATGCTTTCCTCGAATGCAGGAAGACAGGGGTTTCAAAGTTTGCAATACCAACATTATACACAAAAGTGGGAAATGGAATAAGATTATTGAGAGGTCAAGACCCACTCAAGGGAATAGTAGCTCATAATAAAATCAAAGTCAAAGAGCTGGAGTGCTTTGGAAAAGCTAATATCCGACATATGAATCGATCTTAAGCAAGTAGGAAAATCTACCACGCCAGCAGAACAAAAGATATTAGACAAGCAAAACTGAAGTTTTCATTCGAATATCATATGAGTAAACATATACTTTATATATTTCAAGAGATTGAAAGACCATGAATTGCTGTAAAAATGATCTTCTGCTTTTCTGGAGTCGGCTGAGCTGATGTCGGAAACGGGAGGATTTGTTTATCAAGATGGAGTGATATTAGATACTAGAATACTAGGTAGTATAAGAAGAATATAATGCAAGTGGTCACCTCAACATCTTGCAGGACTAGCCGTGATCGATGAAAACTCTTATGCACATCTTGTCCGCTTGCAGAATTCATACTTTATCAGGGTATATAGAGAGGCATAATGCGAATTCCTTACTTCCATCTGAGAGAAGTTTATGGCATAGACAAATAACCAAAGCTCTCATTTGTACCTCCAGAGACCAAAGCAGTTTTTGAGAATGATAAAGCTCGCATATATTGCAATTAGGCATATGCCAAGTTGTTGAAAAAGCGTGTATATACACGCAATAAAGCTCCATAAAGTTCTGCCAGAAAAAGAGCTCAAAGAATTTCTTGTGTTGTATTCCCTTCGCTGCCAAAAATAATGTGGTAGTGAACGAAAAACAGAAAAGTGAAAAATACAAAGGATCAATGTTCGAACAGGGGGCTTCATACTCAGGGCATAAAGTTTGAATGGTAAATCTGATTGAAGAATTTTTAGATCTGAGAACAAATAACGTTTCTGAATTATTCTGGCCTGCAGAACTCTGGCAGAATGAAGAAGTATTTCAAGAACGTGGGGACAACACCTGGTTCTGTCACTAGGGCAAGAAAAGGGGTTCTGGACTTGACAATGGTCAACGCAGCTTCCAGAAGAAGTGTAAAAGCTTGGGAAATGGTGACCAAACCATCAATCTCTGACCATAGGATAATCGAATATAAAATAACAGAAGAGGAACTGATCCACCATTAAGATCCATCTGAAGCAAAACTCACAACAGTTCGAAACTAATTGGCCAAACCTCTCGCATTACGATCTGGAACAAAAAGTCGATCAGGGAATTTTAGATGCCTTCCACTCCAGTTATCCAGGATGCATCTAATTAATTATATTCGTGCATGGGCTCATGCCGACGATTTTAAAATCTTTGGTGATATAGGCTCTATTGACGACTGCGTTTCCTGTACGTGCTTTGTGGACTCATTCTTGATTTGGTGTGGCAGAAATCAACTATCATTGAGCATTTTTGAGTGCAATGTCGCCACGTACACCAGGAAAAAGAACTATTTACTGTATAGTTATAGTCTTGATGGCAGCGTCCTGAGCAAAAAACGGAGATAAAAGATCTTGGCGTTGTTTTGATCAAAGTTTTACATTTGTTCCTCATGTTAATCATTTACTTGGTACGAGGCCAAGATTGTATGGATTCATTGTGCGTATTTTCTGCAGATGTTTTCAGATCCGGAAACCATGATTTTGCTGTTCAATACATTTGTGACGAGCAAACTGGAGTTTGGATGCATTGCTTGGAACCCAATATACGATTGCCATACACATCCAAATGACATATATTCCGAGAGCTGGCGACGAAAATCGGCAAAAGATTTGTAATGGATCATAATTAAATATGAGTTAGTTTTGATGGTGTATATAAATCAGCACCCACGCTAAAAGGTCAGGTAGTGGAACATCTGACGGCGACGCTTTTTGATTTATATAAAATTACAATATCCGTACTTTGGGGTGACTGCTGACTGCCTCTCTTCTATTGATATGTGGTCTGAATATTGTATTCACAAATAATATATGATATTTGAGCAGTAAATGCAGTTTCAGCCAATACAATTCTTTTGAAACAACATCGTCAAGGCAGCAATTTATGTGGTGTACTGACACACCGCGTTTCACTAAAATGAGATCTGACCACTTTTTCAAGTTTTCTGTTCTATGAACTAGTGACAATTTTCCATGATTACAAAATACTTGTAGAGTGTGTTGTAATTTCATATACCTACATTAAAGCGCGTCGCCGCTAGGTGTTTCACTTCCTGACCTTGAGAGTGGGTGCTGACTTATGTACACCCTCAATACTAAATCATATTAAATTATGCGCCAGTACAAAACTTTTGCCGAATTTCGTTGCCAGCTCTCGGACTAATGGAGGCTGTTCAGAGAAGTTTTTTCGAGTAAGATCATGCTGTTTTATTGAATAAATTCGGTGCAGTTAAGCGTTGTTTGTTTGAGGTTCCTTCATGGACCCTTGAATGGCACATCTACTCGCTAGAGTAGGATTTCATGTAGGACGCCCAAGTTCTAGACCCGTACGCTTGTTCAACTTTACTACGCCCAGAACAAATATATTGTTTCAGTCATCTGTGTACAATATGATTTGTTCTAAATTCAATCAGATCTCGCATCTCTGTGATATACACTTTGACAGACAGTCCTTATTGATTAATATATTACAAGGACACTACATATATACAAGAGTTTACATAATTTGTAGAACTTTTTAATTTTTATGGTAATGCCACTTCTAATCCCACAGCACTCAGAATACAAAAGGTCATGGCAAAAGGAGTAATCAACCCTACAAAATCGCTCAATAAGCCAGACGGATAATTCACCGAAGGAGAACAGGAACGATCTTTCAGTTTTCCCAAAACAACCTTCACAGGTAGTAAACCCATAACTAGAATCGA